>NC_071488.1:2849461-3102348 GCF_028500815.1 Rissa tridactyla
CGGCCTCAGCCCACCTGGGTTTGTGGCTTGCCAGGGGTGGGGGGGAGAAGGTGTGCTAATACATGGCATGAGTTGATGGCCGGCCTCAGCCCAGCCGGGTTTGAGGCTTGACAGGGGAGGGGAAGATATACATGGCGTGAGTTGTGTCCGGCCTCAGCCCACTTAGGTTTGGGGCCTGGGGAGGGGAAAAAGATGTGCTAATACGTGGCATGATTTGAGTCCGGCCTCAGCCCAGCAGGGTTTGAGGCTTGGGGAGGAAAAAGATGTGCTCATGCATGACATGAGCGCGTCCAGCCTCAGCCCACCTGGGTCTGCGGTGCTGGGAGGGGATGGTGGGGGTGGAAAGATGTGCTCATGCATGACATGAGTGCATCCGGCCTCGGCCCAGCAGGGTTTGGGGTGCAGGGAGGCAGTGAGCGGGGGAAGGAAGGATGTGCTCGTGCATGACACGAGTGCATCCAGCCTCAGCCCACTTAGGTTTGGGGCCTGGGGAGGGGAGGAAGATGTGCTCGTGCGTGGCATGAGTCTGTCCAGCCTCAGCCCAACCGGGTTGGGGGCCTTGGGAGGCCGGGGGGATGAAGAATGTGCTCATGCATGACATGAGTGCATCTGGCCTCAGCCCACCTGCGTTTGGGGTGCAGGGAGGCAGCGGTGGGGGGGTCAAAGATGTGCTCATGCGTGGAACGAGTCCGTCCAGCCTCAGCTCACCTGGGTTTGGGGCCTGAGGTAGGGGGAAGATGAACTCATGTATGACATGAGTGTGTTCAGCCTCAGCTGATCTGGCTTTGGGGCCTCAGGAGGTGACGGGGCCTGGGGGGGTGGGGTGGGAAGGATGCACTCATGCGTGACACAAGTGTGTCCGGCCTCAGCTCATCCGGCTCTGGGGCCCTCGGGGGGATGGGGAAGGGACGCGCTCATGCATGACACGAGTGCGTCTGGCCTCAGCCCCCACGGGTTGGGGGGGGCCGCGGGGGCTCAGGCCTGATTTCCACCCCCACCCCCCCCCCCCCCCAAACATCTCCCCTTCCCTCTCAGCAGCTGAGCCACAGCCCCCACCCCGCCAGCCTCTCCTTCCACCACCCCGCCTTCGCCCCCTGCCCCCGGGAGGAGCTGGATTACCGGGGGGGGCGACCCCGACCGGCTGCGGGACGGCGAGGACTCCCTGGATGTGCACCTGGAGGACGAGGCCTTGGGGAGCCACCACTCCCCCCCCGCCAGCCCCCGAGGTGGGTCCCCGCGATGGGGCCGGGGGGGGGGAGGGCGGGAGCCAGCCCTGGGCACCCACTTTTCCCGTGCCGGGGATGGGGGGAGGATTAACCGGGTGTTTTTCCATAGATTTCCTGAGGATGCAGGATATTCCCGAGGAGGTGGAGAACAGCCAGGAGCTGAAGGAGGGCGACGGGGGCTCCTCGGACAGTTAGGGACCGGCTCCAGCCCCGGTCCCCCCCGGTCCCCCCAGCACGCCACGACACCCCCTTCCCCCCCCCCCCCCCCCCCCCCCCCCCCCAAAGGAGATGCTGGGGGCAGGATCCAGCCGTGGGGCGGTCGGGGACAGCGGGTGGGGGGCACCCAGGGGGGGGTTTTGGGGAGCTGCTATTCCCGTGGGAGCCTTATGGAGCTGGGGGGTGGAAGGGGGGGGGGTGTGCGGTTGCCCCTTCCCCTCCTCCAAGCCAATGGCGGGGCGGGGGTGGGGAACGACACACAGCGGTTTGGGACCGATGTCCCCCCCCTCCCGCTCTGCTGGGATTTATTTATTTATTTTGTTGTCTTGGGGTGGGAGGAGGCGGCCGGGGGGTGGGGGTGTGTGTGTGGGGGGGTCCCAGTTTGTCCCAGCGTTGGGCAGGATGCGGCTTCTCCCTTCTCCCCCCCCCGACCCCCCCCCCCGGGGACAGCAGTGACGTCCCCAGCGAGGGTGAGCCCGTCTCTACCAAAGCTTGTCCCCCAACCCTGGTTTTTTGGGGGGGCTGCCCGGGTTGGGGGGGGGTGGGGGGGGGGGCCCCGCCCGCCGGGACAGGTGGTTTTAATCGGTTGGTTGGTTCCCCTTGGTTTAACTGTAAAAAAAAAAAAAAAAAAAAAAAAAAAAAGGAAGAAAGAAAAAAAAATTGGAAAATGATTAAAAAGACCAGTTTGGACCCAACTGTGCGGGTGGGGGGGTGGGGGGAAGGGGGATATTGGGGAGGGGGCTGCGGCAAGAGCCGGATCCAGCACCCCCGGGGTGGGGACACAACGTGGGAGGGGTGAGGTGCTGTGGCCGTGGCCTGCGGCGAGCGCGTGGGGTCTCAGCCGTGCGGCGAGCGCGTCGGGGTCTCAAGCTGACGCCTGCGTCCATCGGTGTGTGTCGTCCCCCCCCCCCCCCCCCCCCGCAGTGGGAGAGCGGTGGCGGGTGACACACACTCCCCCCCACCCCCCCCAACAGCTGTCCTGCGTCCCCAGCCTGTCCCTACCTTGTCCCCTCGGGGTGAGCTGAGTGTGTCTGTTCTCAGCAGGCTGCTCTTTGCACGGCGCCTGACGCCAGGGTGATGGGTGCCCATGGCTGGGGTGCCCGGGTCGGGTGGGGGGGGGACGGGACCTGGGGACAGTGAGGAGGGTTTTCCCGGCTCTGACGGGGAAACTGGTGAGCGGGAGGTCCCCGGGGAGGTGACGGGACAAGCCCGGGCTGGGTGCGAGCCAGCCCCGGGCGTGGGGAGGTGACGGGGCGGAGGACGCGCACCCGAAGCGCCCGCACCCACACGCCTCCGACGCTCGTCGCACCCGCATCCACCCCGGCCCAGCGGGGGCCAGGGGGTCCCGACCCCCCTCCGGACCCCCCCACCCCCCGGCCTCGGCCACCATGAAGCGGATCTTCTCCTGCTCCAGCTCGCAGGTGGCGGTGAGTCCCGTGTCCCCGTCCCCCCCCCATATACCCCCATCCCGGGGCTGGGGACCCCCCTCCCCACCCGCCCCGTGGAGGGGGGGTGACACCCAGCCACGGTGCCCTGCCTGCACCCGTGGGTGCTGCCGCAGTGCCCGGGGGGGGGAGAAGGGGGGGTGCGGCCATATCTGGGGTGAGGGGATGCTCCGGCCCCACTGCTGCCAGCCGGCCCCCAACCGCAGCCGGCCGTGGGGCTCGGCGCCGGTCCTGCCCCGATGCCGGCTGCAATCCCAACCCCAGCCCCAATCCTGGAACCGATCCCGGCCCGATGCCGGCTGCAATCCCAATCCCAGCTCCAATCCTGTATCCAATCCCAGCCCCGATCCTAACCCCACTCCTGGCCCCGGTGGTGGCTGCGATTCCGACCCTGATGCCAGCCCCGATGTTGGCTGTGATCTTGAACCCCCTGTCCCAGCTCCGATGCCGGATCGAATCCCAAACCCAGTCCCAGCCCCGATGCCGGCTGCAATCACAGCCCCAGCCCCAATGCCGGCTACAGTCCCCATCCCAGCTCCGATGTCAGCCCCCATCCCGACCCCAATCCCAGCCCTGCTGCTGGCTGCAATCCCAATTCCAGCTCCGATGCCAGCCCAACCTCAATCGGGACCCCAATCCCAGCCCAGATCCCTGCTCTGATGCCACCTGCCCGATCCCTGCTCTGATGCCAGCTGCAATCCCCATCCCAGCTCCGATGCCAGCCCCCAACCTCAATCCGGACCCCAATCCCAGCCCCGATCCCTGCTCCGATGCCTGCTGCAATCCCAATCCCAGCCCCAACCTCAATCCCGATCCCCGTCCCAGCCCCGATGCCTGCTCCCGATGGCCCGTTTGCCCAGCTGCTCCCCGATGCCAGCTGCAGCCCCTATCCCAGCTCCGATGGCCCGTTTGAATCCCAGTCCCAACTCCGATGCCCTTTTGATCCCGATCCCAATCCCAGCTCTGATGCCGGCTGCAATCCTAAACCCCAGTTCCAGCCCCAATCCCAGCCCCGATGCCGGTTTGAATCCCAACCCCAATCCCAGCTCCGACGCCGGCTGCAATCCCAACCCCGGTTCCAGCCCCGCTGCCAGCCCCGATCCCAGTTTGATCCCGATCCCGACCCCCAGTCCCGACGCTCAGCCCCGCTGCTCGGCCCCAGCACTTGCCCCCAGCCTGGTCCCGGTGCCCGGCCGTATCCCACCGCCGGCCCCCGCTGCCCACCCGGCCCCTCGCGGCGGTGGGGCCCGACACGGCGTGGTGGCAGCCCGACAAACCAGCCGGGCAGGCGCAGGCAGGGACACGCTCGCCTGCCTCGCCTCACCTCGCCTCGCCTTTCCCCGGCCGGCACCCAGCGCCCGGCCCCGCGGGGGCCCGGCCGTCCCCAGCGAGGTGGGGGGAAACTGAGGCACGGCTCCGCGCCGCTGCCCCGGGGACGCGCCTCCCAAGAGAGGGCTCAGCCCCAAGGCGCCGTGGGCTTTCTGCCTGGTGGAGAAGCCGTGCCTCAGTTTCCCCTCTGGGGCAGGGGAAGGAAGGGTGGGGGGGAGGGGGGTGTCCCCCTTCCTACAGCCCCCCCCGGAGCTGCTGGCCGCCCCCCCCCCCTCCCCCCCCCGCAGGTTGAGAGCTGGAACAAGCAGGACCAGAAGCTTTTGGAAGCGGTGGAGAAGGGCGACGTGGGCAGGGTGGCCGCCCTCGCCTCCCGCAAAACCGCCCGCCCCGCCAAGCTCAACGCCGTGGGACAATCTGCGTACGTCACCCCCGGGGGGGGGGGGGGGGGCGGGGAGGGACACACATATACAACACGGGGGTCCCCAGGGTGACAGACAGGGACCTCGGTGGCAGCCACCTCTCGCCCTCCTCCAGCTTCCACCTGGCCGCATCCAGGGGTCTCACCGAGTGCCTGACGCTGCTGCTGGCCCACGGGGCCCCCGTCAACGAGAAGAACGATGACGGTAAGTGGGGGACACTGGTGGGGACACCGCCTGGCATGGAGGGGGGGGGGCACACACAGCCACAGGGTCCCCGTGTCCCCTTGGGGTGACGGCGAAGGGCTGAGCGTACCCCACACCTGCACCCCGAGGCACCGAGCCCCGGGGGAGCGCCCTGTCCTGCCACGCCGGGGAAAGATGTCCCCAAGGCGAGACGTCCCCTGGGGGCGGGGGGGACATACACACACGCTGGCCGTATCCCCAGTGCCCCCATGCCCAGCCCGCGGGTGTCTCGCAGGTAGCACCGCTCTGCATCTGGCCACCATCGCCTGCCAGCCCCAGTGCGTCAAGGTCCTGCTGCAGGTAGGAGCCGGGATGGGGACAGGGATGGGGACAAGGATGGGGACGGGGGATGGGGACAGGGATGCAGAGGATGAGGATGGAGCTGGGGACGTGGCTAGGGATGGAGACAGGGATAGGGATGGGGACAAGGACAGGGATAGGGACAGGGGCAGAGATGGGGATGGGAATGCAGAGGGGGATGAGGACGGAGCTAGGGATGGAGATAGGGACAAGGACGGGGACAAGGACAGGGATGGGGATGGGGATGGAGATGCAGAGGGGGACAAGGATGGAGATAGGGATGGAGATAGGTCAAGGATGGGGACAAGGACAGGGACAGGGACAGGAATGAGGATGGAGATGCAGAGGGGGACAAGGAGGGAGATAGGGATGGAGATACATCAAGGATGGGGACAAGGATGGGGATGGGGACAGGGATGCAGAGGGGGATGAGGATGGGGACAAGGGACGGGGGTGGAGGAGGCAGGGACGAGGACGACGATGGGAACAGGGCTGGGGAGGGCCCGGGCAGGACGCTGGGTCCCGTCCCCAACCCGGGGAGGGTCCCTGCCCGCTGTCATGTGTCCCCCCACCCGTCCCCCCCCAGTACGGTGCCAACGAGGGCCACGTGGACGGGCAGAACCGGACCCCCCTGCACTGGGCTGGTGAGTGCTGGGGACCCCAAACCAGGCGGGGACTGGGGGGGACAGCGAAGACTCCTACTGGGGGGGGGGGGGGGGCCTCACCTGACACACCCCCCCCCCCCCCCCATGTGTGTCCCCCCCCCCCGTAGCCTCCTCGGGCTGCGCCTCCAGCGTGCTGCTGCTCTGCGACCACGAGGCCCTCCTGGATGTCACCGATGCCGTGAGTGGGGACCCGGGGGGGGGTGTGTGTGGCAGGGGACGGCAGGGACTGACGGGCCCCTCGTGTCGTCGTGTTCCCCCCGCAGCACGGACAGACCCCCCTGATGCTGGCGGCGCGGGGGAACCACGCTGCCATCTGCGCCCAGCTCCTGCAGAGAGGGGCCGACCCCAACCTGGCCGACAAGGACAAGAAGTGAGTGGCCGCGGGGACAGGGGGAACACCTGTAGGACATTTGGGGGTGACAGCGAGGGGTGGTGGTGGGGGGGTGTCTCTGCTCTGCCCCCCCACGCCCGGGGTGAAGGCTGGGTGGCTCTGCTCCATGGGGACCCCGGAGGTGCCCCGAGCAAAGGCGGCTCTGGTGCTGTCCCCTGTCCCCAAGGGTCTGCGGGAAGCCACCGCTGCGGAGAGCGGTCCCCGGGGAGGGAGGGGAAAAGGGGTGGGGAGGGACCCATGGCACTGCGTCACCGTGCCATTGTATCACCATGCCACTGGGCCACCGTGCCATCATGCGCTGTGCCATTGAGCCACTGTGCCGCCGTGCCACCATGCCACTATGCCACCGAGCCACTGTGCCACCGAGCCATTGCGCCACCATGTTACCATGCCATCGTGCCACCATGCCATCATGCCGCCATGTCATTGTGCCACCGTGCCACTATAGCATTGTGCCACGGTGCCATTGTGCCACCATGTCATTGTGCCGTCATGCCACTGAGCCATCGTGCCACCATGTCATTGTGCCACCGTGCCATCGTGCCACTATGCCATTGTGCCACCTAGCCATTGTGCCACCGTGCCATTGTGCCACTGAGCCATTGTGCCACCGTGCCACTATACTATTGTGTGACCATGCCATTGTGTCACCGTGCCACTATGCCATTGTGCCACCTAGCCATTGTGCCACCATGCCACCGAGCCATTGTGCCACCATGCTACCATGTCATTGTGCCACCGAGCCATTGTGCCACCGAGCCACTATACTGTTGTGTCACGGTGCCACTGTGCCACCATGCCATCGTGTCACCATGTCACCGCTCCCGCAGGACGGCCCTGACGCTGGCCTGCGAGCACTGCAGCGTGGAATCGGCCGAGCTGCTGCTGAGCCACGGGGCGGCCGTGGGGGACGAGGACCGCTGGCACTACGCCACGCACAACCCCAGCCGGGCGCTGCGGCGGCTCCTGCGTCGCGCCCGCGGCGGGGGGAGAGGTGAGACGCCCCCCCCCCGCCATCACCCCCACCCGCCACCACCCATCCGGCCTCGCCCGGCTGCTTATTTTTGGGGAAAAAAAGGAAGAAAAAGGGGGTTGTTTCTTTTCCGCCCGGCAGAGAACGGCACCGGCTGTGCCGGCGACCCCCCGCCGCGGGTGGGAAGCCAGGGAGAGGGGACGCTGAGCAGCGACAGTGAGGAGGAGGAGGAGGAGGACGAAGAGCAGCAGGATGGGCGCACTGTGCGGCGGCTGCAGGAGCGGCTGGTGAGGAAGACGC
The DNA here is from genome assembly GCF_028500815.1 of Rissa tridactyla. NCBI lineage: Eukaryota > Metazoa > Chordata > Aves > Charadriiformes > Laridae > Rissa > Rissa tridactyla. Next base: position 2,856,969 of record NC_071488.1, read on the forward strand.
GGGAATGCCAGCGGCTGGCGGCCGCCGCCGCCGGCATCCGGCAGCAGGTGCGGGAGCTGGCGCGGCTCCTACCCAGCTGCAAAGCCGGGGACGGGACGGAGGATGAGGATGGCGCCTGCCTGGCCCTGCTGACCCAGCACGTGGAGGAGCTGAGGAAGAGGATGATGGCCGAGGAAGACGGGGATGGAGGACACCAATCCGCGGCACAGCTCGATGGCGGTGCCGGCGTGCCGGCGCTGGCGCCGTTCCTGACCTGGCTGGGGGAGGAGTGTGCCAAAATGCGGGCAGCGAAGGCGAGCGCCGTCATCCGGAGCAAGGGGCTGCGGAAGGAGGTGGAGGAAGCCCTGCGGAGCAAACTGCACTACGAGGTGGTGTCGGCCGACGCCGTCCGGAAAAGCCTGGTGGCTTGGGAGAAGCTGGTGGTGGGGCTGGAGCAGGCGCTGAGCCGCGCCGACGAGACCCACGCCAAGATGCTCGAAGGATCCCGCGTCCTCCTGGAAAACCTCCGGCGGGAGCCGGCACGGCCGCTCGCCGGGACGGCGCCTTCCCAGTGCCTGGTGAACGGCACGGAGCCGGTTCTGTGTGGGAAAAGCCAAGAGGAGCCGCCGCGGGAGGGTGGGAGGTTGGAGAAGGAGCTGCTGGAGCTGAAGGAGAGCAATGGGATGCTGCTGGGGGAACTGGCCCGGCTGGGCCGGGAGCGGGAACGGCTGCAGGAGGAGCTGCGGCGGCTGCGAGAGCGGGATGCCGGTAGCGAAGTGGCAGCGGAAGGTTCTGGAACAGCTACTTTGGCCCAGGAACTGGCGGCTGAGCGGGAGGAGGCGGCGCGGCTGCGGCGGAGGCTGGCGGGGCAGCGGCGGGAGCTGGCGGCGCTGCGGGACGGGGTGGGCGAGAGGGTGCGGGAGGCGGCGGGCGACGCCGGCGACGCCGGCATCCTGCGGGAGCTGCACCGCAAACTGGACGGGCTGGTGAGGTCCCAGCACGAGGCCTTGCAACTCGTTGCAGAGATGGAAGGTGACGGCACCCACGGGGACGGCGGGTCGCCAGGCGAGCCGGAGGGGGTGCTGGGCCAACTGGTGGAGGAGCCGGGGACGGCAGCGGGTCCCTGCGTGACGCCGGAGCGGGACACCGGCACCGCCGCCCTGTGTGGCCAGGAGGTGGCCGGGGAGGTGGCGGGGGACGAGGCCGGGAGGTGGCGGGCGGCGGCGGCGGAGGCGAAGCGGGCGGCGGAGGCGGCGGAGGCGCGGGCGGCCGAGCGGGAGCGGGAGGCGCGGGAGCTGCGGGAGACGGCGCAGGGGCTGGAGCGCAGTGTGGGCAACCTGCGGGCCCGGACGGGCGAGCTGGCCAGCGCCTGCCGTGACAAGGACGCGAAGGTAAGGGACACGGGCGGGCAGGGACAGTGACCCCTTCCCATGGACACCTTCTTCCCATCGCTGTCCCCTTCCCATCGCTCTTCCCATCGCTGTCCCCTTCCCGTTGACACCTTCTTACTGTCACTGTCCCCTTCCCATTGCTGTCCCCATCACCCTCCCCTTCCCATCTCCTTCCCATTGCTGTCTCCACCACTGGCCCCTTCCAATTGGTGTCCCTACTGCCATCTCCTTCCCATCACTGTCCCCTTCCCATCACTGTCCCCATCATTGTCCTCATCACTGTCCCCTTGCCATCACTGTCCCCATTGCCATCTCCTTCCCATTACTGTCCCCATCACTGTCCCCTTCCCATCACCACCCCCCTCCCATATCTGTCCCCATCACTGTCCCCTTCCCATCACTGTCCTTTCCTATTATTGTCTCCATCGCTGTCCCCTTCCAACTGGTGTCCCCCTTGCCATCCCCTTCCCATCACCATCCCCAATGGTGTCCCCATCACTGTCCCCTTCCCATCAGCATCCTCTCCCATATCTGTCCCCATCACCGTCCCCTTCCCATCAGCATCCTCTCCCATATCTGTCCCCATCACCGTCCCCTTCCCATCACTGTCCCCATCGCCATCCCCTTCCCATCACTGTCCCCATCACTGTCCCCTTCCCATCACTGTTCCCATCACCGTCCCCATCGCCGTCCCCTTCCCATCACCGTCCCCATCGCCATCTCCTTCCCATCACCACCCCCCTCCCATATCTGTCCCCATCGCCGTCCTTTTCCCACCCCTGTCCCCCTCCCATATCTGTCCCCATTGCTGTCCCCACCCCCTTCCCCTCGCCATCCCCTTCCCATCCCTGTCCCCTTCTCCGTCCCCGCCATTGCCCGTCACCCCTCACACCAACCCTCCCGGGGGGAGCCGGAGCTGGGGGGCCGGGGGCTGCCCAGGGACCTCTGGGGCGACCAGGAGCTTCTTCCCACCCAAGTCCATCTCCCAGCCAGATTTGGGGGGGGGGGGAGGGGACACACGGACAGGGACAGACGGGAACCAAAGGGACAACCCCGGGGTGTGATGGGGACCGGCCGGTCCCCACCAGCACCCTGACTTTACCCCCCCGCCCCGATATCCTCCCCCCCCCCCCCAGATGAAGAAGCTGCTGGCGGAGACGGAGAAGCTGTCGGCAGAGGTGCTGGGGCTCCGCAGCCAGAACGCCCGGCTCCAGCTCCAGCTGGAGGTGGGTGCCAGCACCCGGTGGGTGCCAGTCACCCGTTGGCACCCTCTTCGTCGCCCCACCTTCCTCTTCTCCTCCCCAGGTCCAGCAGAAAAACCACCGGGACATCGTGGCCATCTATAGGACCCACCTGCTCAATGCTGCCCAGGTGGGACCCCGCGTTCCCCCTCGCTTCGGGGTGACACGGGCGGGAAGGGGGGGGGCGGGGGGTGGGATGACAATTTTTGGCTGGAAAAATACAAATCTGGAGAGCGGCACGGAATCTGGGTGCCCCACGGGAGGCCGGATCCGGCCCCACGGCAAAGCCCTCCTCCCCGCAGGGCTTCATGGACGAGGGGGTCCACGCCATGCTGCTGCGGATCCTGCGGACGGAGGAGTGAGGGGCAGGACGGGGGCCAGGCCCGTCACCCCCCCACCACACACACCCCACGCCAAGCCATTAAACTGGAAAAGCCGCGTGTCCCCATCTCGTGTCCCCGTCCGCAGCCGGGGAGGGTCGAGGTGGCGGGTCCTGCCCCATCAGGGGACCCGGGGGGGGGGGGGGACACCCCGGGAGGGCTCGCAGCACCTACCGTGGGCCCCGGTCACCCCCACCACGTCCCCGGCCAGGACTGGGCAGACCACAGGCCAGCACTGGTCCCAGTAAAGCCCCAGCCCCATATAGCCTCAGCCCCACACAGCGCCGGTCCCCATATAGCCCCTGTCCCATACAGCACCGGCCCCTATACAGCGTCAGCTCCATAGTGCACTGGGTCTATACCGTCCCAGCCCCACACAGCCCCAGTTCCATAGGGCCCCAGCCCCACACAGCACTGTTCCCATATAGCCCCAAGTCTCATACAGCCCCAGCCCTATATAGCTCCAGCTCCCCCCCCAGCCACCGTCCCATATAGCCCGATCCTATATAGTCCCAGCCCCATATAGTCCTGGTCCCACAAAGCCCCAGCCCCATATATCCCGGTCCTACACAGCCCCAGTCCCATATAGCCCCAGCCCCACACAGCCCTGGCCCCGTATACTGCCGGTCCCATATAGCCTGGTCCCATATAGCCCCGGTCCCATATAGCCTCGTCCCCCCCCTACAGTCCTGGTCCCATATAGCCCAGTTCTGTATATCCCGGTCCCATACATCCTGCCCCCACACAGCCCTGGTCCCATATAGCCCCGGTCCCACACAGCCCTGGTCCCATATAGCCCAGTCCCGTATATCCCAGTCCCACGCAGCCCCGATCCCATACAGCCCAGTCCTGTATATCCTGGTCCCATACATCCCGGCCCCACACAGCCCTGGTCCCATATAGCTGGGTCCCACACAGCCCCTGTCCCCACACAGCCTTGGTCCCATATAGCCCGATCCCATATATCCCGGACCCACACAGCCCCAGTCCCATATAGCCCCAGCTCCGCACAGCCCCAGTCCCATATAGCCCAGTCCCGTATATCCCGACCCCACACAGCCCCGGTCCCATATAGCCCCAGTCCCATATATCCCGGTCCCATATAGCCCAGTTCCATATATCCCGGTGCCATATAGCCCCAGTCCCGTATACTCCCAGCTCCACACAGCCCCGGTCCCATATAGCCAGGTCCCATATAGCCCAGTCCCGTATATCCCGGCCCCACACAGCCCCGGTCCCATATAGCCCAGTCCCGTATATCCTCGTCCCATATAGCCCAGTCCCGTACATCCCGGTCCCATATAGCCCAGTTCCATATATCCCGGTCCCATATAGCCCCAGTCCCGTATATCCCGGTGCCATATAGCCCCAGTCCCGTATACTCCCAGCTCCACACAGCCCCGGTCCCATATAGCCAGGTCCCATATAGCCCAGTCCCGTATATCCCGGCCCCACACAGCCCCGGTCCCATATAGCCCAGTCCCGTATATCCTCGTCCCATAGAGCCCAGTCCCGTATAGTCCCAGCTCCACACAGCCCCGGTCCCGTATAGCCCAGTCCCGTATGTCCCGGCCGCACACATCCCGTTCCCCCCCGGGACGGGCCGCCCCCGGCACAGCCCCCTCCCGGCCGGTGCCGGTGCCGGTGCCGGGGGCGGGGCGGGCGCGGCGTTGTGGTTGCGGCTGCGCGGCGGGCGCGGAGTTGCGCGACGCTCCCTGCCCCCGCCCGCCGCCCGCTCCCCGTCCCCTGCGGCCGCGGCGGGGCGCGGAGTTTGCCTCGGTCCCTGCGCGGCGGCTGCCATGTCCCAAGATGGCGGAGGCGGCGGAGCTGAAGGTGCGGCGGGGCGGGGGGAAGCGGTGGCGGCGGCCGGGGCACCGGCGGTGCGGTGCGGGGCTGGGCGGGCTTGTGGGGCCGGGGCCAGGCAGTGTGGGGCTGAGAGGTCTGGGGGGTTGGGGCCAGGGAGTGTGGGGCTGGGGGGGGCCTGTGGGGCCAGGGCCAGGGCCAGGCAGTGTGGGGCTGAAGTGAGGCAGTGTAGGGCTGAGGGGTCTGTGGGGCTGGGGCCAGGCAGTGTAGGGCTGAGGGGTCTGTGGGGCTGGGGCCAGGCAGTGTGGGGCTGAGGGGTCTGTGGGGCTGGGGCCAGGCAGTGTGGGGCTGAGGGGGCTTGTGGGGCCAGGGCTGGGCAGTGTGGGGCTGAAGTGAGGCAGTGTAGGGCTGAGGGGTCTGTGGGGCTGGGGCCAGGGCCAGGCAGTGTGGGGCTGAGGGGGCCTGTGGGGCCAGGGCCAGGCAGTGTGGGGCTGAGGGGCCTGTGGGGCTGGGGCCAGAGCCAGGCAGTGTGGGGCTGAGGGGGCTTGTGGGGCTGGGGCAGGCAGTGTGGGGCTGGGGCCGGGTGGTGTGGGGCTGAGGGGGGGCGGTCCTGTGGGGATGGAGTGAGGCAGTGTAGGGCTGAGGGGTCTGTGGAGCTGGGGCCAGGCAGTGTAGGGCTGAGGGGTCTGTGGGGCTGGGGCCAGGCAGTGTGGGGCTGGGTGGGGTGGGGTGGGAATGTCAGTGTGGGCATGGAGTGTAAGGCTGAGGGAATCTATGGGGATGGGGGGGCCTGTGGGGCTGAGGGGATCTGTGGGAGTGGAGTGAGGCAGTGTGGGGCTGAGGGATGTGTAGGGACAGAGGACTAGTAGGGGTTGTTGTGGGGCTGAGGGGGTCTGCGTGGGGATGGAGTGAGGCACTGTAGGGTTGAGGGGTCTGTGGGGCCCAGGGATTTTCCTGGTTGGGGATGTGATAGTGTGGGGCTGAGGGTCAGGCAGCCTGGGACTGGAGGGGTATGGGTGAGTGAGGACTTGCATGGGGCTGGGGGGGATGTGTGGGGCTGGGGGACTCTGCAGTGGGCCCCAGGAGGTGTGTGGGGCTGGGGACAGATGGGGGAGGGGCTGTGTGGGGCAGGAGTGGGGGGCTGTGGGGTGCCAGAACCAGGGGTTAGGGCTGTACCGGGGTGTGGGGCAGTGATGGGTGAAGGCGGGGGGGGGGGGGGCGGGCACAAGGCGTGGGGATGCTGTGGTTGGGGTGCACGGGGGGGGGCTGAGGTGAGCCGTGGGGAGAAGACACAGGGACCAGCGGGGCGAAGTGGCCACAGGGAGGGTGCCGGGGTCTGGCTCTTGGGGTGACCCACGGCAGCCAGCCCCGGTGGATTCCCCCCCTCCCCATCTGCGAGAGGAGGGGGCCGCAAGTCCCTGGGCGGGGGCTTTGGAGGTGCAGAGCCACGGAGAAAAGAGGTAGAAAGCGGAAAGACGGGAGAGCCGGAGAGGTCAAGAGCCCCGAAGGATGGCGGGGGGAGGCAGGTTTGGGGTGCGGAGGCAGGTTTGGGGTGCGGGAGGAGGGAGCGGAGAGCGTGTAACATGGTAGTGCTGCACCAGTGCTCACGGCTGGATGGGGTTTCATCTCCCTCCACTCTCTTTTTCTCGTTTTTTTAGGAGTCAGAGTGTGTCACCACCTTTGCCCACCAGACTGTGGAATATGAAATTGCCCCTGGTAACTAATTCCAAAGCTGATTTTGGTTTTTGTTTTTTTTTTTTTTTTTCCCCTCTCTCCTTGTTCATTTAATATTTTTCCCCCTCACAGGCTGGAATATAGGTTTTAGCTGGCTGAAGTGGCCTGGGAGTCCTGCCCCCTTCCCTGCACTGGGAACAGTAAGACATTTGGGAACTGGCACCTTTTTGGCAGCCAGCCACCGCAGGAAGAGAATTCTCTGGAGTATTATTTGTCCGTAATCTTTCCAGCAGTGCCCTATCCAAATTTTTCATACAGCCTTACAGTGTGATCTTTCTTCCTCCCCCTGAAATTGAAGCCTGGCTACAACGGGAGCCCCGTCAAATGGCAAAACGTTAACGATCTCGGTGGAGAAATTGGATCCGATAATTGTAATTAGGTGACCTGGGAGAGCGCAGAAGTCGAGCTCCGTCAGCCATGGCTATAATCCCACGATGTGGGGACACAGTTTAGCAAACGGTAGAGCCCAGAGCGACCCGGCGCGAAGCGTCTGGTGCGTTTTCCGCTCCCTCTGCGGATAAATCCCCACAGAGGAATTCAGGTTTAAGTCTAGACGTAGCCTAGTGCACAGGTTTTCCTCTCTGGGGTTTGCCCCCCGCCTCCCCCACCCTTTCGGTGGAGCTTGGCATTATTTGAGGCTTCTTCAAGTTTATTTTTCAATCTCTGCTCCTTTTCTCTCCTCCATCTCCCCTAAACCCCCTTTCTGGTTTCCTCGCCAGGAGTTTGTTGAAGCTTTTTACCATCTGTGTCTCATTGTAAAAACGAGACGAGCCAGTTGAAAACGAAATGATTTCTCCTTATAAAGCCCGGAGTTGGCTTAAGCCGCTTTCCTTTATTTAAAAGCCCAAACGGTGACTCCCCTGGAAAGAGAAGAGGTTTACGGACGTGCCTTGTTCAACAGCAGCACGGTCGGAGTCGAGTCTGCTGCGGCTCCAGCCGCTTCCCAAGCCTCGGCTGCCCTCTGGGAGCTCTCGATTGCCGTCTCTTCTGGCAATAAAGAGAGGGTTTTTTTTCCGCCGCTCCAATACTCGGAGCGGTAATCGGAGAGGTTCCGGGGGAGATAAGAGTCCACAGCTGCAGCAGCGGTGGTGACACAGCCATCCTATGTCACGAGTGTTCTTTTAACGGTAAATGTGACTCTCGTGCTGCCGAGCCATGCTACACTCCTCTCCTGCTGATCGAAGGACTCTGTCCGGAGGATTTGTGGGAATAATGGATGGGGGAAGAGGTCGGCTCCTTTACAATGATTGTCGCAAAAGGGGAGGGATGGGTATTTGACAAAGGTGTGTCCCTAATGTGTTTTTTCCGAGAGGTGTTTAAAACGGGCACTGTCAAAGTCGAGCGACCCCAAGTCGAGCTTTTTCACCGTGCTGCCAAGGGTTGGGGGGCAGGAGGGGATAAAATTGATCATTCTTCTCTTGAACATATTGCCCAGCAAAGGTCGTAGGCAAATCCCACGTGTTTTTTTTTTTTTTTTTTCTACGCGAAACCCGGCGCTGAGTCTGTTCTGCATCAGGGCCCACATGGCACTTGTTGCAGCGGCGGCGCTGGCTTTGGTGGCTTTAACAAATGCTTCCCTTTTTCTCTCCCCGCCCGGCAAGCGGAAGATCCGTCGCATTGTCCTCCCAAGATGATGCTTTTTGTGGTGCAGGGGGTGACATGATCCTCACACAGGGAATCAAACTGCCTTAAAACCCCTTGGCGCGTAGACCGGAATTAACTATTTAATAAGCTTGACCTGTTGGTTCTGGAGTTGCGCCTCTTCGTTTGGTGTTTATTAGTGACTCTAGAAAACTTGGTCCGTAAGCTGTAAAGTCAAGGTGTTCCCGTCAGCTTTTTTCCCCAAAGGAAAATAACTCCGTTGGGGTTGAGAATCGGTCCGAATGCAAAATGCACCTCCCGTTAAACCGATGAGGTTTCAGCCTTTATTTTGCATTTCTTTTATCAAAGGGATTGCCCTTTTTTGGCGTTTCTGAACTTGCAGAAGCCAACCTTCCCCCTCTCTCCCTGTCCCCCCGCCGGTGCTCCGCTGCAGCTGGACGAAGCCCCTCCGTGGAAGCAAAATTGGGGATTTAACCCCAAATTGTAACTAATTTGAGAACAATTTTGCTGTTGTTGAATTGCTTGCGTTTTGGGAGCCTGGAGGGCAAAGTCTAGATGCGGAGCGGTGGTGAAACCCTATTTAAAAGGGAGAGTGTGGGGAGTTGCTCCATCCCAGGTTTAACCCTTTTTCAGTCGCGTGAAAGAAAAGCTTGTGCTATCCTACGTACAGATATATCTATGCTCCCCTAGTGCTGTATGTCATATTACAAGGTCAGAAGAAGTAAAAACAAAGGTAAAACCAAATCTAAATATTTACACTTCTGCTACTGACGAGGTTACCGGTGACAAGGGGGACTTCAGACTTTGGCAGCGTCTCTTTTAAGGCCTCCACCATCTTCCTTAGCGAAGCCGTGGCTTGTTTTTGGACGGTGTTTGCTCCCGCAGTAGTTGTAATGGTGGTTGTTTTATTTTTCTTGCAGCATATGGTTATGAGCTTTAGGGTATCAGAGTTACAAGTTCTCTTGGGCTTTGCTGGAAGGAACAAAAGTGGAAGGAAGCACGAACTTCTCACCAAGGCGTTACAGCTGCTGAAATCTGGCTGCAGCCCGGCTGTCCAGATGAAAATTAAAGAACTTTACCGCCGGAGGTTCCCAAGAAAGATCTTAACCCCTTCGGACTTGTCCATGCTCCACATTCAGGCGAGGCAGCTGCCCTCGGCCACCGCGCTGACGCAGGGCACGGTGTGTCACCTGCCCTATGACCACAGCTCGGCCGCGGCTGCTGTGCCGGCGGCTCTGCTGCCTCCGGCGCCCGTGCTGGGACCCAAGCACGAGACGGATGTTCAGCACCTATCGCCGCCCATCCATCCCGTCCATCCCGACGTCAAGATGAAGAGGCTGCCCTTCTACGACGTCTACGATGAGTTGATAAAACCCACCACGTTAGGTACGTTCCAAACTGCTTGTTCCTCCTGTTCTTCGGAGCCTCCCTTTGTTTGCTCGGGTAGAGAAGACAGAGTGGGAGCGGCGTGACCAGGGCAAGCCACCAGTGCGGATTCAAAAGGCTGATTTCCAGATGGAAGTGGGATTTTGTAGAATCATGGAATGTTTTGGGCTGGAAGGCACCTTTAAAGGCCGTCTAGTGCCACCCTCTGCTATGCACAGGGACGCCTCCCACCAGCCCAGGTTACTCCAAGCCCCATCCAACCTGGCCTTGAACCCCTCCAGGGATGGGGCAGCCACAGCTTCTCTGGGCAACCTGGGCCAGGGGCTCACCACCCTCAGAGCCAAGAATTCCTTCCTCACATCTCATCTCAATCTCCCCTCTTCCAGTTTAAAACCACTACGCCTTGTCCCATGGCTCCCCTCCCTGCTCCAGAGTCCCTCCCCAGCTTTTCTGGAGCCCCTTTAGGAACTGGAGGGCGCTGCAAGGTCTCCTTGGAGCCTTCTCTTCTCCAGGCTGAATCCCCCCACCAACTCCCCCCATAGCAGAGGGGCTCCAGCCCTCGGGTCATTTAGACCCATAACTTCCCTCTCCAACTTGTGTGGGCTGCCAGAAACGGAAGCTTTTAGTTGCTTGTCAGTCTTATTCCAAATTTATTTGCATGCAAAAGGGTATTTCTCTCCCAGCTGACACCTTTTCTGTTCAGTGTATATTTTATAGGCGTACATAAATTTGGGATTATTTACTGTTTTCACCCGGTAGAGCCTGGGGTTTTATTTGCGTTCTGAATTGCGAAGCTTTCTCTGGTCTGGCACATCAGAGAATAAAAACGTGGATAAATTGGCACAGGCCCCCTTTCCGAACAAATCGGTGACTGCCAGGAGAGTTAATTATGAAAAGTGGTTTGTTATTTTTGCAAACAATTGGTGATACAACTGCCAGCAAAATCCTCTGCCACCTTTGAGTCTCAGTTCTGCCTTAATTAGTAACAAAAATGTCCTAAAAATCATCAAACAGGTAAAATTAATGAAGGTGGCGAACCTGAGCGGAGGCCAGGTCTGCGTCGGTGAGAAAACTTGACGTGGGGCAGGAAGCAAAGAGGGATCTTAAAATAAGAGCAGAAATGGGGTAGGGCAGAAGGGCAAAGCCACTTGTTTCTCGACGTGATGTGGGGGCCGGGTGCCCCGATGCTTCTCCGTTTGTAAGGTAGGGATAAGAAAATGCTGGGGTTTGCCGAATTCCAGAAAAATTGGGTGTTTGTTGGAATCTTTCGAATGCTGGCGGGGAGGCGTACAGTGCGGAGTTGGCCTGGTAGTTCCTGCTGGCTTTGGAGGGGCCGCTGCGCTTGGGGCGATTGGAATCCACAAAGAAAGGAGGTTTATTCTGGTTTTTAGAAGCAGTTTTGAGCTGTATTTTTACTTTAGGCTGAGCCCGCCTGGCCTTTTCAGACTAGAACCACCCATCTTATGCCTTTTAAATGGTTTTTGCTTGGATTCGGGGTTGTTTTTCTTTCATATAAACATAGTAATGTTTGATGAAGTGGAGATAAGTATATCTGTACTCCAACCAAAACCCCTGCGCTTTTTTGGGGGCTTGGTTTCGTTCCCATTTTGCTAAAAATTGCCTTTTCTTGGGTTTGGCTTTATTCAGCCTCTCGGACAACCTGTGGTTAAGCTTCTTCCTGAAATGGAATACTCGCCTTGAAAAAGAAATGATTTTTTTTTTTTCCCCTCTTCCCTGATAAAACTCCCGTACTTACATGTTGGTGCTTGAACTTGAAATAATTTTTTGTGTAATTCCTAGGGAATCGTGGGCTTTTATTTTTGGCTTCTGGTGGTTTGTGTCTTTCTTCTCCCTTTAGCTGTGTAAACATCCCTTTCCCATTCTTTTATTTTAGTTACTTGGGGCAATTTGTTACGAGGACGCAGATAGGAAGGTTCTGGTGTCCGAAAAATGCCAGAAATAAGCAATAAATGAAAACGGGGATGGAGAGGGTGATGACGGGGGTTAACGATGAAGCCTCCTGGTCCGTCCACGCTCCATTTGCCGCCAGCGAGGAAGGCCCAGCCTTTGGCTATCCCACTCCCCATCCTATTCCAAACCTCTGGCTGGGATGTTGCGAATCTCGGAGATGTCGGTGTTCCTCGCTGGGTTGGATGAAGGCTGCCAGCTGAGCAATAACACGGGTTACGAACTGGTTATAAGATGGAAGTTGGTTATCGATTATAAATGGAGGTGGCGGAGAAAGCGGCAGATATCGGTTAGAACCGCTTGGATACCGAGCGGCTTTACCCCAGCTCTGTTTGGAGCAGGATTTTGTCATCGAGGAGCGAAAGGCTCAAGCAGAAAGTCCTAAGATGGTCAAAATTCCTCTGAATTTCCCCGCTTCGGGTCTGCCAGCCTGTGGCTGCTGCCGGTCTGGGGAAGATCTGGCAGGTCATCTGCCAGGAAAAACTCAGGGCCTCGCATTCCTCGCATTCCTGAGCTGCAGGAGGCTGGAGAAGCAAAACCCCTCGCCCCACTGAGGAATCTGGGCATGAATCCGCTTTTCTTGGGAGGCCAGCGCAAGGGTGTCCCTCTCCCAGGGCAGGTGGCACCGAGGACGGAGCCAACCTTCTCCTCTGTGGACCTGTGGTCGCCTCGGATGGTCACGCTATGACCAGCTCATCGCAAGTGTCACCCGACTCCTTGAAATAAATAACGGATCAAAACGTGAGGTTTACACTTAACACGTGCCACTGCGATAACGTCCTCGGTTTCGTTTTCTCTTGGCCCAGGGATGCTCCGCATCCCTGAGAGCACCGGCGGGAGCTGCCGTTGCTCAGGACCTCTCCTGACGGGTGTAAAAACGAGTGCAGAAGAGGCCAAATTGGCTCTTTGCAAATGACATTGGTTTCTGGCGGCAGCTGTCTTCATTCTAGGATGCTGATGCTCTGCAAATATTAATAAAATAGCTCCCTGTCGTTGTGAGGGAGACAGACACCCGCTGGTTTTACCGAGGGAGAAGCTCAAGCGCAAAAGAAGTCACTTGGTTAAGGTCAGGGTAAGAGAGGGGGAAATCCTGGTTTATTTTTACATGTTTCTTGCACCAAGCGTTTTTGCTGTGCTCCTCACTAACCCCCACCTAAAATTCGTGATTCTCCCACGATGTGGGTTTCTCCCCGTGTTGTTTATTTTTGATCGAGGCCGTGGCTGCTTTTCTCTAAATTCGCCGCGACTCCGTCCATGTGCCCGAGCAGAAAATGGCAACGCCTGATTCTTATTCAGCAGCTGTACTTATTCCACAACCACAGTAATTATTATAATTTCTAGGGCAACGGATGATCTCTGGCGTTCCCTTAGCTCCGCGTGTGATCTCCCTTTTCCCAGCCTGTCTCCTGATCCCCGGGCAGCACCATACATTCCAGGTCTCAGTTTCCCTCATTAATAAAATGCCGGAAGCCGAACGTTTACCTTGAAAGACAGACCCGGCGCTTGGTTACGTGGTCAAGAACTTGGAGGGCCCCTGCATGAACCGCGGCTAATTTTGAACAACAGATCGCCTTCTGCTTTTAGTGGACGCTGTCCTTTGTTTCTTACGAACCCGGGCGCCTGCAGGTGTAAGAATGACTTAACGATGATTTAATTTGTCTTAAATTCTCTTCTTCAGCCTCGACGAACAGTCAGCGGTTTGAAGAAGCTCACTTCACCTTCGCTCTAACCCCCCAGCAGGTTCAGCAGATCCTCACCTCCCGGTAAGTGAACGGGCGTCTCGGGATGCCGTGCGGAGCGTGTGGCTTCCACGTTGTCACCGCTCCGGTGCCGTCCAGGAGAATAAAATGCCAAGTTGGGTGTAAAAAGGGGAGTTCCTTGCTGTCAGCGGTGCTGTGCTCCTTACAGCCATCGGGGACCTGCCTCAAAGCCGGCAGAGCGGAATTATTGCATGGAAGAAAGAAAATTGGGATGAAAACTTGGTAGTTCCTCCCAAAATTTCAGACTACCCTCCACCTGGGCTTATAAACACAGTCAGTTGTTTGCATCGGCAAGTCTGTAGTTGGCATTATGTTCTTAAAACAGCAGCGGCAGGAATCCTGGAGGTTGATTTTTCTCCTTTTCTCGCCTCTTCTGTTTGCTGGCCTTTTGCTTTACCTCCTTGTTTGGGAATTTTGCCTGCTAGTTCCGGCAGGTTTCGTTCGTGATACGCCTAACGTGTCTCGATATCGGTAGAACTTAAGAAAATCTCATGCTGTTCTAGTTGCAATTCTTTGTTAAGCGCTGCTGAGCGTCTAAAGAGCTTCTTTTCCATTGCAGAGATATCTTGCCAGGTGCCAAATGTGATTACACGATACAGGTGCAATTAAGGTAAGGTAATGCCTTTTTTGATGAACGCACCAAGTCCCGTTCCCTGAGCTCGTGTCTCGGTCTTAATTTATCTTTGATTTTGCCGAATCCCGCTTGTACCACTTGATTTGGTTGGAAATTGCATGGCGATTTGCTCGGAGGAAATGGGAAACGTTTGGCGCTGCGTTCGGAACTCGGGTTTTTCTATGGAGCGAGGGTTTGGCAACACCAAACCACGCGGCTCCTTCTGACCTCGGCGGGGCCGAGGGAGTTGTCTCTGGGCGGCGCTTTGCTGGCAGAGGCGGCACAGCCTCGCACACAAGTTTTCTCGATTTGAAGTGTGGCAAAATTCGATCTTTTCCGGAGTTTTACGCGCATAGATAGAACTCGCTTCTTTCTCTTCTCCGTTTTAATTCTTTGCCTGTTTGCAGACTGGTTGCAAAAAGGCGGGATAAGACACGGGAATGACATTGCCTTCAAATTTGAACATTTTTTTAACATTCACTCAGCTATTACTCATGTAAATGCAAGACACGTTGGAGAGCGTGAGTAGAAAAATAACTTGCGAGTGCTTCCCGGGTTGCCCTCTGATTCTTGCAGTCGGTGCCGGGGCGGTTATTTAAGTGCCTGCCCACGTTGTCCTACAGCTCTGAACAGGAACCGAGGTGGCTCTTGCCCAACATTCAACCCTTGGCAGGGTTAAAAAATGTTAAAATTTTATTACCAGGGGGTTGAATTTGGCAAAGAGACGGAGAATGACTGCTGTACTCTCGGGGGGGGGAAGCAATGAGGAGCTTAGGGCTTTAGTTGTGCTATCTGGAAGTCTGCAGAAAAGCGGTTATTTGAAATCGAAGCCTTTGATTTAATTCAAAAGGGAGCCTGGTGGGTTTCAGGAGGGCGTTCGTTGTTAATTAGGATTCCGTGACAATGTCTCTCTGATTTGGGGCGCGCGGTGGCAGTTTTCCTGCTGTGTCCATCTGTTCCGCTCTTGCGCGTGGAGCTGGTGGAGCGAAGCATACGGGCAGCCTGTTCCCTGGAAGGCGTCAGGAGGTGGATGCTTGGAAACGTCTCTTCTGGGACGCAGAAAAACACCACGTGCATTTCAGAAGGGCCAGTTCCAGCGTGTGTTGCTTCTTACTGTGTTTTGGGCATTGCAGATGAAACGGAGTTTACCAAATAATCCACCGGGAAACTTTCAGGAGGCTCCTGGAGTGTCCGAGTGCATCCCTTCACCTGGAGAAGCTGCCCTTTATTCAGCAAACTTCAGTGCAGGAGTTAAAAAAGAGGGTTGGGATCGCTTCTCCTCCTCCTGATGTGCTTCAGCACGTGCGGTATTCTCGTGTTCCCAAGCAAGAAAAAGATTAACTCTCAGTTTTTATTCTTTGTTTTATTTGGCACGCAGGGAGAGGTTAGAAAACAATAAGATCGGATTTATTTTTTGAGAACGTTGGCATCGGCGTGAGGGGCCAGGGCTTGAGCTCGCGGCTCGGAAGGAGCCGGCCGAGGTGGGAGCCTGGCTCGGGGCTGCGGTTTCGGCTCCAGCGGAGCCCCCCCTCCCTGGAGAGAAAACAGAGCGCGTGGCCGTCCGATTAAACGGGGTGAGGATTTGAACCCTGGCCCCTTCTGGGCTGCTGGTGCTGACGGTTGGACTTGACGATCTTAAAGGTCTTTTCCAGCCTCGGCGTTTCTCTGAGGGAGGCAGCGGGAGGCTCTCGAGTGGTGGCAGATGAGTTTTGAGAGAGTCCAAGCAGTAACCACGCTGTCCTGCAAGATTTGCTTTGGGTCAAATACAACTTTTTAGTTCCTCGGTTGCTTTTGTCGGGGAGCTTGGAGATGTAATTCCCTTGCATCTTGAAGGGCTGCAGAATCTGTGGGTGAAGAACACACCCAAAGCTGAGTTAAACCGTCCCCTCCGGCGCTGCTGGGGTGGGATTCCGTCGCAGAGGGGACGGCAGCCCTCCTTCGTCCCGCCCGGGTTAGCTCTCCCTGCCGCTTGAACCCCGAGCTCACTTTGCGGCATTTTTAGGAAGGATGTTAGGCCGGAGAAACGTGCGTCGCCTTTGAAACCGCGATTCTGGATCACCTAAATTCTCATCTGGGGTGAATAAAAATGAGCCCTGCCCCCTACACGCCTCGTCCATGCACGTTAGTAGTTGGTTTAAATTGCTGGCATTTTTCTGTCTTGTTTCTTCTATCGCTTTTGCCGCGCGTAGGGTTTGAAACACCTGTAGGGCTGTCCATCTGCTTACGCGTTTCCCAGCCATTCACGCGTCCTGCTCGGAAAATGTTTTTTTCCCTTTTTTCAAGGGAAGTTTGGCTGCCGTTTTTTTTTTTGCGAGTGTCGCCACTCACTTGCCAGTTTCTCCCTCCTGCTTCTTAGGTTTTGCTTGTGTGAAACCAGCTGTCCCCAAGAAGATTACTTCCCTCCTAATTTATTTGTCAAGGTCAATGGAAAACTCTGTCCCCTGCCTGTGAGTAAATCTTATTTCTTCCTAATATGTTGTAGACGAAAGCCTGCCCTTTTAGACAGCTGCAGCTCCCAGGGAGCGCGGTGGGAATGTATTTTCTGGAGATGAAAGACTTGACATGAAGAAATGGTGCGGTCAGAGCACAAAACTGATTTCATGTTCCAGGGCTGTGGATTGGCGATGAAAGCTGCTCTTTGATTCAAGGAAAAGAATATGCAAACTGTGGGCCTGATTTTTTTTTTTTTTTTTTTTTTTTTTTTAAACCAGCAGATTACGTCTCGTTTTTGGACAAAAAAAAAACCAACTTGATAATAAAAATGCAGAGTAAAGCCTGCGTTTTAATGGAATAACGGCACTGCCCTTAGTTTATCGCGCTGCAGGATGCTCCGGTCAAGGAGCGCTGGGTCACGTGGGGGAAAAAATAGAATAAGAAATAGCGCTTGCTACAGTTAACGGCCCAAAAAGGGATGCGATTCGGCGTCGCACCTAGGAGAGGTATCGGCGGTCGAACAGTCAGGGCAGCTCCCTCTCAGCTGTCCCACGCTGGCTTCGCTCCATTAACGCTGGCGCTTCTTGCAATCAAACCTGCAGAACAGCCTCTGAGCTGCTCTGCCCCAGCCCCTCCCTTTGCCTTTGCAGAGATTTGCATTTTTTTGCCTCAAACGTTCGGTCTGGTTTTGGCCGAGGCAATTAGTAACCTGCTTTGAAAAAAATAAAATAAATAAAAAATAAAGAGAGAGAGAGGTCGTTTCCGGCCTCGTGGGGCGCAAAGAGGGAAGCGCATGCAAGACGCGAGATGGCTAAAGGGTGTCCGTCCCCCCGCCCCAAGCTTCTGCTCGCAGAGAAGGTTTCCTGCGTTCATTTTTGGGTGAGTCATCTGCAGCTGAGAAGCTCTTCCTGCCGCAGCAGCTCAACGGGAACGCTTTTTTAGTTTTACTTCTGCTTAAAACTGATGGGCGGCTGCTGAGTCGGTCTCGAGCTGCCCCCTCGAACGGAGGGCAATGCAAAAAGGGTGGCGTAAATCTGAGCTACGGAAAAGGCGCTCTTGGGCTGAATGGTGGGGCGGGTTTCTAAGGAAGTCGGAATGTGGCTATAATAAAGCAAAAATGAGATCAGTGCGAGATTTGTCGCGGGGTGTCATTTTTTAGCTTCCCAGCCTCGTGGAACTGGGTAGAATTTGGTTTTTAATTCAAGGCGATTCGTGTACGACACATCCCGGACTGGCGGTTCTGTGTTTGGGGAGAGGTTTGGCTGGCAATGAAAGTGAGCCCCAGCGCGCTCGTCGGCGTAAGGGTATCAGAGGGAACCTTTATTCTTAATTTCTTGACGCTGAGGAATAATAACGTACTGCGTTGAGATTTTTTAGACCAATTCTCATACGAGCGCTCGGGTGCGACACGAAGTATCTGCAGGTACAGGAAGAAATCGGGTTGGTAGGTTCTTGCGTGCGGCCTTACGCCTCGGAGAGGATTTCTCCTGTACTGGGTGATCGTTCTCTCTTCGCAGGGTTATCTCCCACCCACAAAAAACGGCGCGGAGCCGAAGCGACCCAGCCGCCCCGTCAATATCACCCCCTTGGCGCGCCTTTCGGCGACCGTCCCCAACACGATTGTGGTGAACTGGTCCTCGGAGTTCGGCAGGGTGAGCGAGGGGAAAGCCATTTGCTGCGGGACCGAGGTCGTTTTTGCAGCAGCGTCGAACTGCGCGGATCCAGGAGGGCCCTCTCCTTTCCCGGTGGGTTTTTCTAGGTCTGAGCAGTGTCAACTTCTCCCCGACAGAACTACTCCCTGTCGGTGTACCTGGTGAAGCAGCTGACGTCGGTAACGCTGCTCCAGAAGCTAAGAGCCAAGGGCATCCGGAATCCAGACCATTCACGAGCCCTGAGTAAGTACATCTTGGGAAAGCGTGACTGTGCTTGACCTGATCCCGGGGAGACAGAGCAGGTCGGAATTAGCAGCGCAGACCTTTATTGCGTGTCCCTTCTCGCAAGCCCCCACGCGCTTGCCGGGTCCCGTTGGTGAGAACTCACTGGGAAGGTGAGGATTGTAAAGATTACGGATTATTTTTCAGCGATGCCATTCGACGGGGCTCTAAATCTTCGTATCGCCGCCCATCTCCGTGGTGATACTTCCAGATCCTTGGTCCTGTGAGCAGCAGTGCGAGCGCAGCCATTGCTGCTCGCGCTCAAATTATACGCTGTTGCCGACAACCAAGTGTTTCCCCTGCGCTGTCATTTCACAGGCGGGTTAAAACCTTCAGGGTAGGGACTGTCTCCGTGCTGCATCTTGCCAAGGAGACTCTTGCCGGAGCTGTTAGCCTAATAGTAATAACGAAATGTCTGCTGCCGTGAGCATTGCCTGCCTGTAATTTGGATAATAAGTGTTGTGGTGCAAATTATAAAATCATGTCTGTACGTATTTCTGCGTGTAAAAGAAGGAGGATGTTGACAGGAGACCTTTTTTCCCCTCCTCTTCTTTCAGTCAAAGAAAAACTAACAGCTGATCCTGACAGTGAGATAGCTACAACCAGCTTACGAGTTTCCCTGATGTGTCCAGTAGGTTTCTACGTTTTTGTTCGTTTTGCTCGGACAGGCCTTTGCGAACAGCTTCCCGCTTGACCTTCCCTTTGCGTAGGAACGCTTCGGAGCGAGCGAGACGAGAGCTAATGCTGCCCCAGCCCTGCTTTTGTTCAAAAGTCAGCTTGGATTCCTACAGAAAGAGCGGAACCGCTCGCTTTCAGGCATTAAAAAAAACCTCCCGAGATCGCTGGCCTAAACTGCCTAGCCAAAAAATGTCTTCTGTTGACCTGATCCTTGTCTTTCACCTTGAGTATTAGCATGTGTTTGAGGTGGAAGCAAGCTTCAAAACAAAACAAAAAGGCAAAAAACACCCTCAGGAAAGCTTGTTTTCTCTCGCGTGTTAATTCTTCAGTGACGTTTAGTTTTAACCTTGTGCTAAAAGTGCTGGAGTGCTGGGCAGGGGAGAGAAGGGAATGAACGGAATGACAGCGCTGGCTTTACTTGGTGCTGCGAGAGGTGGGTTTGGACAAAACCACCTTCACTTCTTCTTTCTTGTCCCCCAGCTGGGTAAGATGAGGCTGATCGTGCCCTGCCGAGCCATCACCTGCACCCACCTCCAGTGCTTCGACGCAGCGCTCTATCTCCAAATGAATGAGAAGAAACCCACCTGGACTTGTCCCGTCTGCGATAAGAAAGCCCCGTATGACAACCTGATAATCGACGGGTGAGCTGAGCTGGCTTCGTACAAAGTCTTTAGCCGGGATAATGTTTTTCTTTTCAGGCTTATCCTCTAATGCCAGCATATATAGGCAAGTTACAGCCTCGAAGAACTTAAAATCTGATTTTCGTTCCCTAAACTGCTTTGATTCCAATCTGGAGAGATTTCTCCCAAAGAACAAGAAGGCTTTGTCAAAATCTTGGCTGCCTTGCCGGCAGTCTCCGCAGGGGCAGTGACGAGGGAACCTGCTTCCCGGGGTTTGAACAGAGCCCTCCTGTGTACGTTGAACAGCCCCGTCGTAAAACTAAATTTGCAGGTGATAACTGGCGCAGGTTTTAGAGCAGTAATTCTTCGTACCCCTTTCACCTGAGCACCGTTGGTCCCCGGTCATTTCTGCCCTCCGTCCGCGTGCGTTTATGCGCGAGGCCGTGTGGTGGTTGCTGTCCCCAGCGTGTGCTCTCACCCCGCAGGTTGTTCATGGAAATCCTGAACTCCTGTACGGACTGCGATGAGATACAGTTCATGGAGGACGGCTCCTGGAGCCCCATGAAGCCGAAGAAGGAGAACCAGGAGGTGTGCCAGACGGCTGCGTTCAGTGGGATCGAGGGTACGGGAGCTGTGGTCACCAGCTGTTTTGTTGGGGTTTTTGTTGAGATCTTTTTTTGCCAAAGCAACGTTTACACTTAACAGTTTTTACAATTACAAAACAACATTCAGAGCGTTTCGGATCCCATCTGGGAGCCGGTATTTGGGATCACGCTGAAATACCAGGAGCATGGCAGGCACTTAGCACAGCACTGTAGAGTAAGTGCTAGAAAAAACAAAAATAATCAAGAAAAACGCAAGTTCCTCTTGAAACTGCAGCATTAATTCCAGGTGGGCTATGGAGACCTGACCCTTAGCGTGGGGCGGGATGATGCTTCTGGTCTGGGACAGGGTGTGGATTTGGTACGAGCTGTTTGGAAGCCCCGAGTGTATCGCGGGGCTCGTGGAGGCGATGGGGTTTCGCTCGTCTCCATTTCGGCAGCTGATGGCTGGTTTTTCCCCTGCAGCCACCTCCCTTTACACGGTGAGCTCCGAGGGCAAGAACTCTTCGGAGGGCAAAAAAAAGGTGGAGGTTATTGACCTGACCCTGGAGAGCTCGTCGGACGAGGAGGAGCCACCGGCCAAGAAGCAGTGCCCGGTCTCCAGCGTGGCTCTTCCGACGGCGGCTGGTCCCAAGGGGTAAGGCAGGACGGGAACACACCCCGCCCCCAGGCTCTGCTGGGCTTTGGCTTCTCTTGCTTCCTGCCCTCTGCTTCCTTCCTTCCCTCAACGCTGGTGTCGGGGCGGTAACCGGATCCACGTCTGCTTGGCCCTGGGAAGCGCCACCGCTGCTTCCCACACCTGGCCAGGGTGAGGGGACACCCCTCTTGGACCATGGGACCTGGGAGGAGGGAGGGAATGTTTTTGCTGCGGGTACGGCGGCATCGAGGTTGGGGTTTCTTGCTGATAAACAACGGAGGAATGTTACCCTCGGCCTGTTGTTCTGCTGCTGTTAACGGGCGTTGGGCCTGTGTTGTGTTTCAGGGTGTTAAGTATTGATCACCGGCCGTCTTCCGTGCTTCGGAGTCCTCCCATGGCAGCTCTCGGCAGCGACTATCTCTCCAACCTCCCCATTCCTGACTACCATCCCTCCTACCAGGTGCCTTCAGAGCTTCAAGGTAACAACAAAGGCCTCTGGCAGCAGTTACCAAATACACGCAGTTGTACCAGTTCACCAGACTAAGCAGCTGGCCGAAACGGCTGGTGCCCGGGTCCCTCTTCCCACCGAGCTACGGGGGCCTTTGGGTCGCTCACATGCAGAGTCTTTCTCGGCCGGGCGGCTGCTGCGGATCCCAGCGAGTGTTTTTTGAGTGACAGAGTCGACTGGCCCAACACAGAAAGGGGAAGAAGGAAACTAGAGTTACCTCCCCCCTGGGGTGTGACGCCGGGGGGGCGGGGGGTATCCCCGGGGCCCTGCAGGTGAGAGCGGGAGTGACAGAACAGCTGGAAATCCGGGTGTTGGTCGGAGATCGCAGGTAGGAATGACTCAGGTTTTGGTTAGCGTGTCCCAGGGCCACCGAGAGACGCGACGAGGCTGCGACTCCCTTTCTTGGGCGCTGGCTGGCCGGGTGGGAGATGGGATTGCGTGTCCCGACCCAGCAGAAGGAAAGAGAGAGACTGGGGTCCGTGACCGTGTAGTAAATAACAAACCATTCCCAGGAACCCACTGGGGTGGGGATCCCCGTGTGCTTCACGGGAGTTATTTAAACCTCGCTTGTGTTTACAAACCCGGTTTTACAGGCGGGGAGGCAGCTGCCCAAAGGGAGGAGGGTGACGGGTTTGAGTCTGCCTGTCCGGTCAGCAGTGAGACCTGGAAATACTCTCAGTCCTGCGTGCAGCTCACGCGTCCCTCGTGCCCCGTTTGGCGCAGGCACAGTTGTCATCTGCTGGAGTTGGTTTGGTCCCAGACCCTTTTGTCGAGCGGTTTGAAGCGTCGCGGCGTCGCCAGCCGGGTGGGGGCTGCGTTGAACCGGCCCTTGGCGCTTTGCTGCCACTTGGGTTTGGTGCCAGGCCCCACGACAGCTCTGGAGGAGGGAAATTCCATCCGCTCTGTGCTGTGCCGAGGTGCCGAGGCCGCGGCGCTGGGTTACAGAGGAGTTGTAGGAACAGGGCGGGAGGGTGTGGTGACGATACTGGGGTGTCTGGTCCTTGGAAGCAGCCGGAACCCATCTGCTGCTGCCCCTGCGTTAGCGGGGTTTGGCTCCCCTTTCCTGCCAGAAGTTTATTTACCGTCAAGAGATTTATTTTTTTTCCCCTTTCTGTTTTTCTAGGTCTGGATTTGTTTTCCTTCCTTCAAAGCGAAAATCAGGTAGGTTTTGGGGTTGGTTTCCTTTTTTTTTTTTTTGGTTTGTTTCGGTTTTGTTTTCCTTTTCTCTTTGCCAAATCTGTGGACTGGCAAAACACATCCCTCGCCACTCGGCGAACCTTCCTCCTCCATCCTCCTCCTCTCTGAGAACTGTTGTAGGCCGGCGGTGGGGGTGCCAGCTTTGGCGCTCCCACGGGCATCGCCTGACACCGCAGGGAGACACCTCGCGTCTGCCCAGCACCTCTCTGCTTTCGCAGTTACCTACTTTCTTGAGTGCCTCGCTAAGGCAAGTTTAGAATTGCCAAGGGCTCGGGGGTGGAAGGATTTTTGCTTTTCCGCGGCTGAATCCACGCGGACGTAGGTGGAAAGCAGAGGGATTTGGCGGCGGTCGCTGGGAGCTGACTCGTTCCATCCACGCGGGGCTCGGTGCAGGGCACGGATCCTGCACGCGCGGCTTTTCAGGGTCCTCACTTTGGGCTCCGTCTCCTTTCTCTGTGCCGCGTGTCGTTCCTCGCTGCTGCCGCGTGTCTCCTCTGCCGTTGGTGCCCCTGAAGCCCACGCTCGCACCGGGTGGCACTGCCAGGAGGCAGCGGGTGCTGGTGGCTCGGGGGCCAGTCTTGGTAAACTGGTACGTTTACCTGGGGAGCTCTGGGAGGGGTCCCTGCGCGACCCCTCGTCTCTGTGGGCGCCTGCGTGGGACCGGGGCTGGGGTTTTGTGGGCACCGTGAGCTGATCGGGGGTTTTTCCTTCGCTCGGCAGCATTACAGCCCGTCCGTCATCACCTCCCTGGACGAGCAGGATGCGCTCGGCCATTTCTTCCAGTACAGAGGCACGTCCGGCCACTTCCTAAACATGAATCCCCTGGGCCCCGTGATGGCAGGATCCCACAGCGCCGTCAGCCCGGCCGGCGGCCGCATCAGCAGCATCGTCTCCACCAGCTCCCTGCGAGAGAGCCACGGACACAACGGCACAATCAGTAGCACCGCCGCGGCGCTCCCGGGCTGCCGGCCAGACATCATTTCCCTGGACTGAGCCCACGCCGATGGCCGTTATTCCCTCTCCCAGGGATGGGAGACAGATTCCCCGTAAGACTGGGAGACGAGGGCAGATTCCCTGTCGGATTGGCTTCCCTGTCCCGGGGCTGGAAGGACCCAACCGAGCAGCGTTGGGTTGTGTCTCTCCTCTCTCTGTGGAGGCCGTCTTCCCCCCGCGCAGCCCCCAGCCCTTGCGAGGGAGGGGTTCCCAGTCTTCTGGATGCATCCCACAGCTGTATCCGTGCTTGCGCCTTCCCGAGTGCGTTGGGATGTGGGCTGGGGAGTGCCTGTTTCTGAGGGGGGGGTGTGTGTGCGTGTGGGTGTGTGTGTCACCAAACCCCCTGACTTTAGCGAAGTATTTTATTTAAAACCTTTTATATCGTGTAGGATTCTGCTACAGCTATCAAAGAGCTGGGGAGGGGAAGGCAGCCGCCCGCTCCGCCCCGGGGCCCCCACGGGCCCTCCCAGGCGAGGCCGGGACCCCCTCCTGAGCGTCCCCCCTTTCCCCCCCGGGAAATTATTCCTCATTTCTAATGGAAGGCGGCAGGGGGAGAGCCGAGGGGTGCAGGGCTGTGTTGGAGGAGGAGGAGGACGGGGGGAAATGGGGGGACCCGGGAGGAGGCGGCGGGTGCCCCGACCACGCTGCCGCCTCCTGCCCGTCCCTCCAGCGACGGCGCCCTCTCGGTTGTATTGACGATGTATTTTTTTAAAAGAAAATGTAATTTGTTTTCCTCCTTTTAAATATTTCCAGCACAGACCTGTACAGAGAACAAATAGATGATCTATATTTTCAGTTGCAGCTTTTGTACATATAAAACTCCAAAGATTTCCCCGTTTCTGTATCTCCGCGCGGGCTAAATGAAGGTTGCGGCGTCTCTGGGGACGGCGCATCGCCCATTGCACAAATTATTTATGTATTTAAACGTATACTTTAGTTTGTAACCTCTACAGCGATGTACCTGCGGCTTCGTGAGTGTCCAAACCGGCTTGCTCCCTGCCGCCGAGCTCATCCCGGTTCCTGCGGCGCGACTCGCCGAGAGGTACCACACGTAGCAACTCTTTTCTTTTTTTTTTTTTTTTTTTTTTTTTTAAGCACCTTTTTAGCTCCTTCCCCCGAAATTCAGAGCGGCGTCGGGAAGGGGGAGCTGCGCACAGTATTCCGCTTGGACCATTTCCTATTGTATCGTAACCGCGGTAAATATTTCAATGCAATAAAAGTGTTAAAATGCTGAGGATCTGCCGAGGTGCCCGGGCACGGGGAGCTGCTCCTGTTTAGCGGGAGCCAAACCCCCGCTGCTGCTGCTGCTGCTGCTCCGGCGTGAAGCGCGGGAGCTGGGGGCACCCAGGAGAGCGTTGGGATCTTGACCTTGGGTTCCTGGAGTTTTTGAACCTCTGGATTCCTGGAATCCCCCCCGTGGGAGGTGCGGGGCTGGCTCGCCACGGGCTGGGCTCCCCCACGTCCCCTAACTCCGCTCTGCTTTCCCCGCAGCGAGACGTACCCGGCGAGGGACCCTGCCAGCCCGGCATCGGACCCCGCGCCCCAGCGTGCCCGCCGCTGCCTCTCCAGGTACTGCCAGGGGGACGACACGTCTCCTGCCACCCCGGCAGAGTGACGTGCTGGCAGCCTGGGAAACGCGTACCCCGCTCCGTACCGAGCTGCCCGACCCCTCGGAGCAGCTTCTCTAACGACACGGAGTCCACCCTACGCCCAAAGAAACCCACCCAGCCCAGTCTTGAGCAGCTGCTGGGCGCTGATCCCCTGAGCTGTGTCCCCCCCGTGCCACCTCCCTGTCCCCTCCTCGCCCTTCCCGTGGCCGGCAGAGTCTGTGCCCACCTTCCTGCTCCCCTCGCCACCACCTGAGATCCCCCCCCAACTCCCAACACGGACTCTAGTCCCCGCGGGCAGGAACTTTATTCCCTTCTGTGGGGTCACGGGAGCGGGGTGACGCCACCCGAGGGCTGGACCTGTCCCCGCTCCCGGAGGGACTCCAGGCAGAGCCGAAGGGCGAACTTGGTGCCGGTGCTGACCCGCTCCACGTCCTCCCCTTCGGCCGGCGCTGTGTTCAGGAGGGTGGCGGTGGGGAGCTGGGTGGTGCTGGAGGAGCCACCGCTCACCTCCGTGATGCTGAGAGGGACAGAAAACGATTAGGGATGGGGCCGCGGGGGGTCCTGGGGCTCTGCGCCCCCTTTCTTGCTGCCCCAGCATCCCTGTCCTCACCTGACGGTGGCCGGCAGCTCGCTGGGGACATTGCTCAAAGTCTCGGCTCCGTCCTCCGTGGCTGCGATGGCCTCCAGGACGGGGGGCTCCAGCCAGGCGTAGGCGCTCACCTCGCTCTCGCTGGGACGCATCCTGGCCTGGACCCCGGCCTGGCGCTCAGGGGAGGGACCGACCCCGGGGACACACCGGGACGTTGTCCCCAGCCCAGGGCTCAGGAGAGGGATCACCCCCAAGGACACACCGGGACATTGTCCCCAACGCAGCAATTGGCAGAGGGATCACCCCCCCACACACCCCCCCACGCCCAGGGAGCCACGGGGACAATGTCCCCAACCTGGCACTCAGGTGAGGGATCAACCCCGAGGACACACTGGGGCAATGTCCCCAACTCGGCACGTGGCAGAGGGATCCCCCCATGGGGACACACCTGGATGTTGTCCCCATCCTGGCACTTGGCAGAGGGGTCACCCCACACTGTGGGGACACACCAGGATGATGTCCCCAACCCCACTGCTCAGGAGAGGGACCAACCCCCAGGGGGGACACCTGGATGTTGTCCCCAACCTGGCACTTGGCAGAGGGGTCACCCCAGGGCCACACTGGGACACTGTCCCCAACCCCACACTCACGTCCAGCCCCTGGTGTGGCTCCTGGCAGAGCAGCAGCAGGTAGGTGACGATGTGGTGGCGGCGCGGCAGCCCCCGGCTCAGCATGGGCGGGTAGATGGACTGCGGGGACAGGGGGGCTCGCGTACAGGAGGGGACCGCAGGGGTACCCCCAGGGGTGCTGAGCGCCCCCCCGGGGAGGGCCGTTACCTCCCAGAGGCCGAGCATCCTCCAGGAGAAGGTCCCCGCTTCCAGGCGCAGCCCCGTCTCCTCCTCCAGCTCCCGCAGCCCCACGTCCAGCAGCTTCGCCCGAGGAGAAAATGGGGGGGGGGGTGTGTGTGCGTGGGGGGTGTTTAAGGTTGCACACCCCCCCAATTCACCCTCTCCCTGTCACCTTGTCCCCACGTTGTCCCCTCACCTCTTCACCCGGCTCCACGTGCCCACCTGCGAGGAGGGAGAGTGGGTGAGGGGCACCCCAAAGAAACCAGACTCCCCCCCCCCCCCCCCGCCCAGGGACTCACCGGGCGGCACCCAGAGGCCGGGGAAGATGCTGAGGGTGGGGGCGCGGCGGGTGAGCAGGATGTGGCCGGTGCTGGCCCGCAGCAGCACGGCCACCCCCGCTGCCACCCCCCGGCCCCGCAGCTCGGCCGGGATGGCCGCGGCCTCCCGCTCCCCCAGGAGCTTGGCGGGGCAGAAGGAGGGTCTCTGCGGGGAGAGGGGACGTGAGGGGACGGTGCGGGGTGGTGGCACCGGGGGACAGGAGGGGGGTGACCCACCTTGAGGAGGGCGGGGGTGGAGCCGGGGAAGGCCACGTCCGAGAGGAGGAAGCGGCCGCGGTCCAGCCCGCAGCTCACCACGGCCACGTCCTCCTGCGCTGGGCAGAAGGTGCCGGTGACGCTCTGTGGGGGGGACGGAGAGGGCAGCGCTGGCAGGACGCGGCCACCGCCATGGCACCACCCTGCCACCGTGATGGCTACCACCATGGCTGCTGCCATAGCCACCACGATGACAACCACCATGGCCACTGCCATGGCACCACAAGGGCCACCACGCTGGCACCATGGTTGCCACTGCCATGGCCCTATGATGGGCACTGCGATGGCCCTTTGATGGCCACCATGATGGCTGCTGCCGTAGCCATGATGATGGCAACCACCGTGGCCACTGCCGTGGCACCACAAGGGCCACCACCCTGGCACCATGATGACCACTGCCATGGCACCATGGTTGCCACTGCCATGGCACTGTGATGGCCACTATCATGGCACCACAAGGGCCACCACCGTGGCACCATGATGACCACTGCCATGCCACCATGGTTGCCACTGCCATGGCATGGCCACTACCATGGCGCTGCACTGCCCGCTGTGCTGGCCACAACCATGGCACCGTGCTGGCCATCACAATGGCCACCGTGCTGGCGTGATGACCTCTGCGATGGCACCACGATGGCCACTGCCATGGCAGTGTAATGGCCACCACCGCGCTGGCTACTGCCGTGGCCACCATGACGGCATCGCGATGGCCCCCCCCCACCCCCTGCTCCTTGAACACGCGGGTGTCCGCACGCCCCCCCCCCGCCCCCGGTACCTGCCCGAAGCGCGCGGGCGCCCCCGCCCCGCCCCGCCTCACGTGCACCAGCACGCGCGCCGTCCCCGCCATCGGCCCTTCCGGGATGGGCGGGGCCTCCCGGGGAGGGGGGCGTGGCTTGGAGAGGGGGCGGGGTTTGGAGGCGAGCGCGCCCCCTGCCGGCGGCCGCCGGCGCAGCGCCAGCCCCGCAACGGGGACGACGACGACACACAGACACGGGGACAGCGGTGCCACCCCCCCGCCACCGCAGCCCCAGCCCACCCCGGGGGAACACCCTCCCCGAGGGACACCCGGGCAGCGGCTGCGGCTTTTATTGGCCTCAATAGCGCGAGCGCCGCGGGCGGGTGCAGCCTGTCCCCGTCCCCCACCCTCAGGGCTTCTTCACGGTGCTCTCAATGAAGGACTCCAGCACAAAGATGGTCTCGTCCACCTGGTTCTCACTGGCGTCGATCCTGGGGGACAAAGGGAGTGGTGGCAGCAGGCGGGATGGCCAACGGCGGGGTCCTCGTGTTCCCTCATCCCCGTGTCCATCCCCATCCCACCAGCGCTCACTTGTTGACGTTGCGTTTGAGGTTCTCCAGCTGCTGGCGCTCGGGGGCCGTGATCATCTCCTCGATCTCCTGCAGCTGCGCCTCCTCGGCACCAGTGGCCTGCATAGATGCCAGGATGGCTTCCACCCGCTGCGACTTCTCCAGCAGCCTCCTGGGGGGACAAGGGACAGCAACGTGGTGGCTTTACCTCCCCCCAGATCCACCCCCCGCATCCTCACGACGCCTGGGCCCTGCGCTCACTTGTTCTCCTTGGTCTCGTACTGGCGCCGTTCCATCAGGTTGGCCACGCTCTGGGGAAAGAGAAAAGGGGTGGGGGTGAGCAAGGGGCAAAACCCAAAATGGGTGGTGAAATGGGGACGGTGCTGCTGCCACCCCCCCCCGGTGGCACCACCCAGGAGAGGCCCCAGCGTGGAGGGGGTGGCTGTTAACACTGAGCCACGGTGCTCCTGGGGCTGGGGGATGTGAGGGGGTGGCCCAGCAGCCGCCCTCGCTCCTGGGTGGTGGTGGTGGTGGAGAACCACGTGTGGTGATGGCAGAAGACAACCACGCATCCACGTGTGGTGGTGATGGAGGAGAAGGAAAACCACCCATCGTGGTGGTGGAGAAAGAGAAAAACCATGTGTAGTAGCAGTGGTGGACAACCATGCGTGGTGATGATGGAGGAGAACCACATGTGGTGGTGGAGGAGAAGGACCATATGTAGTAGCGGTGGTGGACAACCATGCGTGGTGATGATAGAGGAGAACCACATGTGGTGGTGGAGGAGAAGGACCACGTGTAGTAGTGGTGGCAATCAACCATGTGTAGTGATGATGGAGGAGAACCACATGTGGTGGAGGAGGAGGAGAAGAACCACGTGTAGTAGTGGTGGCAATCAACGATGCGTAGTGATGATGGAGGAGACCCACACGTGGTGGTGGTGGTGGTGGTGGTGGTGGAGGAGGAAGAGGAGAACCACGCGTGGTGGTGGTGCTGGTGGTGGAGGAGGAGGAAGAGGAAGAGGAGGAGGAGAAGCACGTGTGGTGGTGGTGGTGGTAGTGGAGGTGGAGGTAGAGAACCACACATGGTGGTGGCAGAGGAGAACCATGCATGGTGGTGATGGAGAGCCACTGGGCTCCACTGCCTGGAGCAGAAGCACGCCTGGTGGAGGGCCTAGATTTCTCCCCCTGCTTTGGAATACTGGTGTGGATGGAGGCCATGTGGGGACTGATGGGGACGGGTGGACCGAGAAGAGCCACCGGCGGGTCCCCGGGAGCATCCAGGGTGGTGACTGGGCTGTACCTTGTAGCACCTGTGCAGGAGCATCCGCGCAGAGGACGGGACGTTCACCGTGTACAGGTAGAAGGTGCGGGACGGCGCGTGGTCGGGAGTCTTGGGGATCTCCTACCGGTGGGCGAGAGAAGGAGAAGGACGTCACCGAGCAGCACGGCCCCATGTGGGCTACGTGGGGTTGGGGACTGAGCCGGCATTTTGCCCGTGTCCCGTGCGGGGCGTGGGGTCCCTCGCTCCCAGGAGCGACGCTCGGAAACGCCCGTCACCTGCAGGGAGACGAAATTCTCCGAGAGCATTTTGTAGAGCATGTCCTTGGCTTCCTTGGCCGGGATCATGGCAAAATCCTCCACTTGCTTCTGCTCCAAATGCTTCTTTCGCAGGAGCAAGCGGAATATCCTGGCGCAGCGGGAACCAAATCTGAGCGGGAGAGGAAAATAAATCAGCGGGCGGAAAGGAGAAAGGGTCCAGAAGTCTTCAAATCGCCGCTTTACCTCTCCTCCACGATGGACTCCAGCGTTGCCGTTGCCAGCGACGCCAGGGCCTTGTGAAGATCTGTACGAGATCAAGGTCAAGGGACGACACCGACACTTGGGAATGGTTTTACGCGCCGGAAAACGCCGGGTCGGGTGGGTGACCCACAAAGGATACTGACGGTGTACATGCCCCCGCCGCTGTCGCCGGATTTACCCACGAACTCGAGCTGCGAGAAGAAGTAAAAAGTTCAGGACGTCCTAAAGCGCTAAAAATCTTGATTGTAACAAGTAATACAATCGCGCGTTTCTTACCGGGTCGTCTGCTAACAAGGTGAGATACTGGTCTAAAACTTGCTTCACAATGTTGTATCCAGCTGGAAGAGATCTGAATATCTACGGGAGGAAAAACAAGCCGAATATAGTGGGGGGGGCGGGATTTAAAATGGAATAAGCAGCTTTATAAAATCTGCAGGTGCTTTACAGACTTTTCCTGCCCGATCCAAACACGTTGCCAGCGGAGAAAGGCCCCGGCTACAGCCTGACCTCCCAGGGGCAGGAACCCACCTCGTTGGAAGAGAGCGGCTGGGTGTAGGGCGCGCTGGAGGACGTGGTGACTTCGCTCATTCGCAGCATCGTCCGCACTATTTCGCTGCTGGTCTGGTTTGGCCGGGGAAGGAAACGGCCGTTAGCGTGGGAGAACCTCTGTCCTGGGCTCTCGCCGCAGCAGGGACTGAAACCTCCCCACCACGACCATCGAGCTCCCTGCCCGACGCGGAGAGCGACCGCGAGAGGGTTCTGAGCGCCTCCACGAACCTGATCCATGCGGTTGGCCACGGCACTGACGATCCCCTGGTCTCGAAAATGCTGGTGGAACCGGTCAATGTTGACTTGCCAGTAAATGCCATCGTCCGGTGGAGGCTGTGGGGGAAGAGCGAGAGAGAGGAGCCACCAAACTGAGGGAGAGGAGCCACCAAACTCAGAGAAAGGAACCAAAAAACGAGGCACGAAACTGCTCGTTTGGTTTCCCCAGGAGAGCGTGTTTGGGAAGACGCTGGATCCCTTGAGCTCAGAGGAGGAGGAAGGAGCTCAGCCCTTGGCAGGCCAGGGACAGAGGCACCGGCAGCATCCGGCCCAAGAGGCAGCTGCCTCCGATTTACAGCCCCGCAAAGCCGAGGGTGGCATTGCTGCCGTACCTCTGAGCTTTCTCCATCTTGCTTCTGCTTTTTAGCCTTGGGTTCACCCTCCTCTTCCTCGTCGCACGATCGTCTCCGCTTCCCTTTCCCTGTCAAACAAAGATGACGGCGTTTGCTTTTAAAAACTACTGTCACGGTCTCGGGTGAACAGCGCGTGGCCGAGTGCTCCCCAACCACCCCGTTAACCATCCGGTAGCACCCGGGGTTACCCCGAGGGCCTTCTCACCTACGAGGTTCAGCCTGGGCACGACGTACATGTCCTTCTCGTTGATCACCAACGTGGGCGCAGGGGGAGGCGGCGCATCGGGGCTCTCGGGGGTTTCGGGGACCAGCGGGCACCTCTGCACAAAGTGGGTGTCCGCCAGGCGCACAAACGTGTTGGAGACGTCGGCGTAATCCATGGTCTTCCCGTCTAGAGGAAGAGGAGAGAGACGGCGCCATCAAGCTCTGCCAGCCCCAGGTGGTTCCTGCGGCTCCAGAGGACGAGGTGACGCTGTGGTCCCCAGAGAACCGCTAGGAACAGGCTGCTCGGAGGCTGTTTTGCGGCGGGGGGCAGCATTTATAACCCCTCTGGCAGCGAGGCCACTTTGGGTGGCTCCTTCTCCAAGTTCATGGCCAGCTTTCCACTGCAGCGCAGCCCAAAGAGCCTCCGGTACCACATTCACCGAGCAAAACCCGCCTCTGGCAAACGCTGCTCCTCCTCCCGCTCCCAGATCCCTTTTTTTTTAAGGAGAGGAGATTCCCACCTTCCATGGTCTCGGTCAGCCTGTCCGCCACCTTCCTCACCACCGCGCTCATCGTCATCTTGCCGTTGAGGAGCAGCTCCTCCACGATGAGCTCGCCCGTGTCATTGTAGAGGGTCTTGGCGGTGTAGATGTAACGTGGGTAGCGGAGGATCCTCAGGACCCGCTTGCACTGGGCCTCGTACTCCACGAAACCTCGCTTCTGCAGCTGGTACGTCACCAGGTTGTGTTGGATGAGGACGCAAAGGGCTTTCTTAACCTGCCCGAGGCAGAGCGGGGCTCGGTTACGCGACGGAGAACCCCGCGCTGTGCTCACCCCCCTTCACAGCGGCCGCGGAGCATTTCCTCCCTGTGCAGCCACCATTTTTCCCCTGCTGTGACCCTCCCCAGTGCGGGGGTGCAGATGGTTGTGCCACCATCTTGTCCCCTGCGCATCATCCCCGTCCCTCTGGACTCTTATTCCCTGCCTTTGCTCCTGATGGAGACATCAGAGTTGCTTTCCTCCTTCCCAGATACTTCTTTAGTGAGATAACGAACCATCTCTGCCACCTAAGAAAACCCACGTGATTTATTTTATAAGCAGCAAAGCGCTCATTTGTCCTTCCCGAGGTTTTGCTACCCGTGTCTCCTTCAGGAGCAGCAGTGGCGGTGACTGACAGCTGGGGCTGATATCAGAGTGGTCCAGGCTGTGTCATCTCACCGAGGCTAAAGCCGCCGCGGGCGGGTTTGAGACGTACCTGATCCAGCACCAGCCCCGTGCCATTGACGATCATCCGCAGCGGCTGGGGCCCCGTCCTGATAAGATAAGTCCCTATCTTCTCCACGATCTCCCCAAAATGTTCTTGCAGCAGGAGGGAACACAGCTTTATTTCCGCCTGAGTCATCTCGACGGCAGATTAAACCACCCGGCGGTGCTGGGGAAGAGCGCTGTTGTTATTACGGCTGTTTTGGGGGGCCGGGAGGGTGGGGGCCACCCAGGGAACCCCATCCGTGCTCCTTCCCAAAATGGAGGTCTGATGGAAGACCCAGTCTTGAGTTAAACCATCCCCTGGCACTGCAGCAGGGGTGAGATGGAGAGGGGACGGACCCTGTGGCACACGGCTGGTCCCTCTGTCCCCTCCTGGGGGATGGCAGTCATGTCACAGGGCTCCCTGTGTCCATGGGGCCCCCCACCGAAGGGGCAGCCATGTCAGAGGGGTCGGCGTCCCTGGTGTCCCCCTCCCAGGTGGGGTGCACCCCCTTCCCAAGGGCTGGGATCCTGTCAGAGGGGTTGGGGACCCTGTGTCCCCTCCCAGGGGGGATGACAGCCCTGCCTGTCACAGGCGGCCCGGGTCCATGGGTCCCTCCCACCCACGGGGCAGCCATGTCAGAGGCGTTGGGGTCCCTGTGTCCCCTCCCAGGGGGGATGGCAACCATGTCTGAGGGGGCCTGGGCCTATAGGTCCCCCCCCACCAAGGGGCAGCCATGTCAGAGGGGTCGGGGTCCCTTCAGTCCCCCTCCCAGTTGGGATCCCTTCCTCCCCAGAGGACTGAGGCCCTGTCAGAGGGCTCGGGGTCCCTCTGTCCCCTCCCAAGGGACAGTCGGAGGGGACCCGCCAGGCTCTAACTCACCCAGGCCTGGCCTAGGCCCATGCGGCCACCATGGCAACCGGCACTTCCGTTTCTCCGCCCGCTACTTCCGGTCGCCCCCGTCGCCTCACCTCCTCTGGAGGACCGGCTCAGGCGACGCTCTGCCCACGCCGCCTCGTCGGGCCGAGGTGACGCTCTGCCTACGCGAGCGCGCTGCTCGGCGGGGAGCAGACGAGAAGACCGGAAGCTCGAGGTCTAGCCGGCCGTTCCGGCGGGCGCTCTGTCCGGCGGGCCGCCTCCTCGCTGCCCCGGCGGAGGACTGACGGCAGGGAGCCGGCGGAGGCGGGGGGAGAGAGAAGATGGCGGAGGCCTCGGCAGCGGCGGCGGCCGCCGTGTCCCAGCACCGCTTCTTCTGCCACAGCTGCAAGGGGGAGGTCAGCCCCAAGCTGCCGGTAAGCGCCGGGGGTTGGGGCGGCAGCGGAGCCGGGGGGCGGTGGGTGAGGAGGGGAAGAGGCCGAGGCCTCTCAGCGCCGCTGCCCCCCACGGCGGGGGCGGGCCGGGCTGGGCCGGGCCGGCCCCGGGGGTGAGGGGCTCGTCCCTCCTCCCCCCACCACGGGTTTCCCCTTTGGGGGAAGGGGGGGCTGTCTGGGGTTCAGCCTGGAGGGGGGAGGCTTTAGCCCGCCCCCAAACCTTCAGTCAGGGGTGAACCCCCCTCCCCAGTCCCCTCCCTGCCCCCTGTGGGGAAGGGCAGACACCCCCCTCCTCCCCAAACCTGCAGTCAGGGGTGAACCCCCCTCCCCAATCCCCTCCCTGTCCCCTGTGGGGAAGCGCAGACACCCCCCCGCCTCCCCAAACCTGCAGGCAGGTGTGAACCCCCCTCCCCAGACCCCTCCCTGCCCCCTGTGGGGAAGGGCAGCCCCCCCCCTCCCCCAAGCCCTGCAGTCAGAGGTGACCCCCCTCCCCAGTCCCTTCCCTGCCCCCTGTGGGGAAGGGCAGACCCCCCCCCCGCGCCCCAAGCCCTGCAGGCAGGGGTGACCCCCCCCTCCCCTCCCTAATCCCTTCCCTGACCATCCTGGGAAGGGGTGTTCCCTTCAAACCCTACACACAGTAGGGGGTGCCCCCCCCCCCCCCCAGTCACCTTGTTGACCCCTGCAGGGCGGGGGTGTCCACCCCCCCCCCATCCTGTGGAGAAGGGGGTGCCCCCTGGAACAGGGCTGCCCTGCAAAGCCTCGGAGGCTGGTGTGAGACCCCCAGACTGCGGGGAAGGGGTGACCCCCGAAACCCTGCAGGGGAGGGGGGGCTCTCTGAGGACAGGTTGACCCGCACCCTGACATCTGTAGGGCTGTAGGAGAGGATGAGTCCTCTGAGCCCTTTGGGAAGCGCTGCTGGCCCTGCAAAAGACTGCAGAGAGCAGCTGGGGGGGCCTGTATGTGGTCCCCTCCCAGGGGTGACCCCCAGCTCTAACCCCCTGAATGAGCCTGCCAGGGGTTCTTTGTCACTGCTGTCCCCCCGGGTGGGGGGACCCCCAACCCAGAGGGACCGAGTCCCCCGTATCTGGGGAGCCCAACGCCCCCAACTCCAAAGAGGGGAGCAGGGAGGTAACAAATCCCTGTGGCCCCTCAGCAAAGCAGCTCAAAGTGGGTCTGGGCCGGCATGAATTTAATATCCTCCCCCCCCATTTTAGAGGTTTCGAGGATGGAAGGTTTGGCTCGTGATCACTGAGGTTGGGGGACATTTAGGGGGGGGCAGGACTGGGCTGATGCTGCTGTTCCCCGTGGCGGTGGGTATAATCCCAGTGCCCAGGCTGGGAAGGGGTAGGGGTGGGACTGGGGGGGTGCACCCAGGGCTTGCGCGGGGGGCGGCAGGAGGAGCAGTTGAACCAGGCGGCCACCTTCATCCTGCGTCCTTCCCCGGCTGAGCAGCGTGGGACGGCGGGGAGATGTCTCAGCCGCCGTTAGCCACAGGCTGCGTCTACATCCAAGTCGGATTCCCGAGCTGCCCTTGCACTGCTCGCGTGGGGGACTGTATCTCCCGTCACCTCCAGGGTCTGCAAGGCAGGGAGTTATCAGCTGCATTAACCCCAAAACTTAATTTCTGAGCTGCGAGTTGTGGGTTTTCTCTGCTCCTTTGCTGCCCAAGGGTGTTGGAGCCTTCCCTCTCCTTCCCTGTCACTGAGACAGGAGCAAGGCCACGCGCAGACCCCTCGGGCACCGAGCCCTGTTCCCTGATATCTGTAAAATCCAGGCAAACGCAGCGACGCGGCCCCTGGGCAGCAAGAGGGGGGCACGCAGGCTCTGAAAGCGCTTGCACCCAGCGCGGGCCCCGGCACAGCCTCCAGCGGGGGCTTCTGCAGGCGGCCCCCTGAGGCTTATCCTCGTTTGATGGGATGGAAGTTGGATATCTGCATCCTGATCCATCCCAACTCCTCTTCTCTGGAGATGGTAGCTTCACCTTCAGGTGCTTCTCTTCCCAAATTTTGCTCCGCGTTTTTTGGGGTTTTTTTTGTTTTTTTTTTTTACACCATTTCCATCTGTTGCTGACTTCAGCACTTTACCCTTCAACGTACAAAATCTACTTTGTTGAAAGAATTCCTGTCCAGAACCTACTCAAACCCCATGCGTCCCCAAGATTCAGGCTTTCCCGGTGCCTCAGTAAATCTTTCTCGTTTGTCCTGGGAGTAAAACTCCAGGCCTGCTCCACCAAACCCCT
The DNA here is from genome assembly GCF_028500815.1 of Rissa tridactyla. Classification (NCBI taxonomy): domain Eukaryota; kingdom Metazoa; phylum Chordata; class Aves; order Charadriiformes; family Laridae; genus Rissa; species Rissa tridactyla. Next base: position 2,893,352 of record NC_071488.1, read on the forward strand.
TTCCATCAAACCTCCGCTGGTTTTTCCTTTGCTCGGAGCTGGCGTGCCGCGAGCGGTTTCCTTCGCTTTCTAAATCGGGAGCCCGGGTGGACCGAAGTCCCTCCTGCTTTGCGTGGGCATTAAAGAGGTCGCCGCATCCTCTGCCTGCAGGATGGCTTGCCCAGCTCTCCCGGCGTGTCTTGCTCCAGTTTCTATTTCAAGAGCACCCAGAAACCCAGCTCAGGGTTGAGGCCTCGGTGGAGGCTGCTGTTTCGCCTCTCCCGCTGGGCTCTGCTCCCGTCCCCCTTGGAGCCGGCTGGATTTGGGTAGGGTTAAGCGTCGTAGAGCTTTTGGTGGGTCTAGAAACGCAGGTTGTTACAGTCTGGGTATTAAAACATCTATTTGGAGCCTGTGCCTGCCAAGGTAATGAATCGTTTTGCTCTTTTGAGATCTCCCGTCATCTTCTGGCCTGGCCCCGGGGTGGGGACGGGGACTGACAGGTTCCCGGTGACCTGCTGGGGACTGTCAGTTGTCCCCAAACCTGTTCCTTCACATCATCCCTTTGAAGGAAAGCGTAGCCAGAACTTCCTTATGCCCTTCCCCGGCCGGTCGGCTTGGCTGGGAGAGGCCTTTGCAATCTTCACTCGGCTCCCAGACGTGCTTTGAGGAGCATGGCCACTGCGTTGGGTTGGTGCTGTCCCTGTGGCTTGGGGACGTTTGATGTAGGGGTGTCACCTGAACCCCCGGCTGTGAGGAGGACGTGGCTGCGGGGCTGCTCTCCCCACGCTTGCAACAGGGTGACCTTGGGAGCTGCTTTTGCCGCTTCCCTTTGGTCTGTCCTCGGAGGGTCCCCTCCTGGCTGTGTGGCTGTCACCCTGCCTTGCAGGAGGAGCGCTGGCCTGGGTGTGCACCCCAGCCTGACCCAGCACTGATTTCTTTTGGCCTGGTAACTCTCTCTCCGTGCCTCAGTTTACCTCCAGCAGAACAATTACTGGCTCCGTGGGGGAGGATCTGCAGAACCAAAAGTGATAAATCTGGGAAAAGCTGGACCCGTTCGCCAGGACCAGGACACGGTTCCGTGCCCCCGACCTCTTTTTCTCTCACCCGAGACAAGGAACTTCTCTCCCTGTCTTTGCAAGAACAAAACAAAATGCTGAGCCCGCTGGTTTGGTTTTTTTAACTGCTTTCACCAGGATAATGGCAACCTAAACTAAAACCCCGGCTGCAAATCGTTTGGCTGTCCGGGAGGTTGTTCTTCATACCGACCCCCTCTGAGCAAGAGGATCTGCTCATCAGGCAAGATTTAGAGGCGGGGGGCCGCTGCCTCCTACCAAAGTGCGTGCGCAACCGCCGGGGTGCTCGTTGCCATTGCTGGGGCCTGGCGAGGGCTCCCACCAGATGGGTTTGGGATGCAGCAGTCGTCCGGCGGAGCTGCTGCATCTTCTCACTTTGGCAGTGACCTGGCACCTCCCAGAGAGTGGGCAGAAGGGATGTAGACTGCGCTCCCTGCCTGCGCCCCCTGAAACGTGGGTGTCCCGAGGAGGGACAGCACCTCGACAGGTCACTTCTGGTACTCTCGGGGCGGTCGGGGGCTGCCTCCGTGTTGGCAGGAGCCTGTAGTGCTGATGGGAGGTTGGGTCTTGGATGGGCTTGTGTTGTGTCTTGGATGGGCTTGTGTTAGGTTGTGTTGGGTTTTTGATGGGCTTGCGTTGTGTTGGGATGGGCTGCGTTGGCTTCCATTGGCTTGGGATGGGCTTGCTTTGGGTTGTGTTGAGTCTTGGATGGGCTTGCGTTGTGTTGGGATGGATCTTTGAGGGGCTTGCCTTGGGTTGGGATGGGCTTGCGTTGGGTTGGGATGGGCTGCGTGGGTTGTATTGGATCCTTGATGGACTTGCTGGGTTGTTTTGGGTCTTTGAGGGGCTTGCGTTGTGTTGGGATGGGTCTTTGAGGGGCTTGCATTGGGTTGGGATGGGTTGGGATGGGTCTTTGAGGGGCTTGCATTGGGTTGGGATGGGTTGGGATGGGTCTTTGAGGGGCTTGCACTGGGTTGGGATGGGTCTTTGAGGGGCTTGCACTGGGTTGGGATGGGTCTTTGAGGGGCTTGCACTGGGTTGGGATGGGTCTTTGAGGGGCTTGCACTGGGTTGGGATGGGTCTTTGAGGGGCTTGCACTGGGTTGGGATGGGTCTTTGAGGGGCTTGCATTGGGTTGGGATGGGTCTTTGAGGGGCTTGCATTGGGTTGGGATGGGTTGGGATGGGTCTTTGAGGGGCTTGCACTGGGTTGGGATGGGTTGTGTTGGGTCTTTGAGGGGTTTGCATTGGGTTGGGATGGGTTGTGTTGGGTTGTGTTGGATCTTTGAGGGGTTTGCATTGGGTTGGGGTGGGTTGTGTTGGATCTTTGAGGGGTTTGCATTGGATTGGGATGGGTTGTGTTGGATCTTTGAGGGGTTTGCATTGGGTTGGGGTAGGTTGTTTTTATTTTAAAGCGGGGAGGAAAAAACCCTGAAAAAGAGACCGTGTGGCTGGATGAGAGGCAAAGCTGAGCAGCGATCTCGGCTCCTGCGGTGCCACCAAGCTGTGTGTGCTTGTTTCGGCCCCGTTCTGCCCTCCCCAAAGGTGGTGGGAGGAGAACGGAGCGATCCCTCTGCTCATCCCTCCTGTGGCTGGCTGGTTTTGTCCATGCGATGCTCCTGTCCCCGCTGAAATATCCTGTCCCCTTCGCTGGCGCGAAGCCGGGTGGTCTCAGCTGGGAGCGAGCCGGGAGAGGGGCTGTTCTGGCTTCACGTTCCCTTACCCTTGAAGAGCTCTGTATGAACGCCGAGGGTGACAGACCTTCCACCCGGTGCCACGCTCGGTTAAAAGCTGCCCCTCCACTGTCCGGTGTTTCGGTGATGGAGTCTCCCTTGTGCTCGGCGCGGCGCAAAGAAACCCTTGAATCGGCTGATGAACCGTGCGGCGATGCTGAAACGGAGTCAAGGTTAGGATGCGGTAGTCCACGTCTGTGACACCGATGACAACGCGATTAATATTTATAACGAAGGCACGTCTGCGTCTCTCGGAAGGCTCTGTCCTTGCTCTGGGGGGAAGCAGCAGCAGCTTCCGAGCTCAGGTCCTGGGGCGGAGGAGATGCCGCGTGGCTTTGTATGGGAGCGAGCAGGTAAGGGGGGTGTTGCCTCGGAGCGTTTGATGTCACCTGCTGTCCGGCATGACAACCGCTTCATCTTCTTTTGGCAAAATAGTTTTTTAAAAAAACCTACAGGGTGGTGGTTCTTTGTTGTGTTGTTTTGTGGGGTTTTTTTCCCCATAAAATTATCTGTCTTGTGTCACTTGAGCCCTGGATGTTCTTTCTGAGAGGGATGAGACGAGAGGTTGCTGAGCAGTCTTTCTTCTAGACCTCCCTGTGCTGAAGCATCTCCTGAGCTGGAGGCCGTACCTGCGCTCTTGGCTTTAAGAATCACAATCCCCCAAGAATTCGTCTTTTTAAAGACACTTTATGTTTCTGGCCTCCTGACGCGCTCTGGCCGCAGCCTCCACGGCTGATGTGTAGCGTAAGGAAAGTCCTCGGGTGGCGAGGTGATGAGCTGCCTTGAGGAGCGGGGACCCAGGGAGAAGCTGTCGAGCTCCCAGGGTGAGAGACACGGTCCCGGCTCGTGTGCCGGTGCCGTGGGAGAGGTCGGGAGCTTCGGAGTGCTCCGGCATCCCGCCGGGGGAAGAGATGCCGTGGAGTTTATTTTGCTGCTGCTTCTTCACGTGAGAATGGAAGCGCTGTCTTTTCCTAAGACGTGTGAGGTTCAACCTTTCCGTGAGCTGCAACTCGATGGTGTGGCTCCGAAGTGCTGAATTAGGGTCAGTTCTCTGCCTCTCTCTCTTTTTACCTATGTCAAATACAAACCGGGTAGTTTATTTAATGCGAGGAGCAGCCGCCCCGTGGGTGAAACCAGTTTGGACAGATGTTGCCCAGGACTTAAAGACAAGGAGTGAATGGTGTTGCAGCTGTGGGGATTACAGGAGGGATCTTGAATTCAGTAAAGACAAATGAGTCAACCCAAGCCCGGGGTGGTGGAGCTGAGTTATCCTGCCTGGTGAAGAGAGAGGAAGGTAGTTTAGAGCTGTAGGATGAGCTCATGGCCGTCGAGGGGAGGACAAGCGACTAGAGTAGGAGCGTGCCCAGCTGCTGGATGGAGCAAGAGTTGGGAAAAACTTCTCAACTTGCCTTATTCTCTCTCCTTCGTCGCAGTCCATGCCTTGCCCATCAGGGAACTTGCTTTGATGTCTCCTCTCCAAGTTGCGGGTGGCTGGAATAGTCAGGAGAACATGAGAAGGGGATGGTTTGAGTCCTACCTTGCGGGTGAGGGTGATAGCACTGTTACCTGTGGGCCCTCGGCCGCGGTGGCCGGGAGCAGCTCGGGTTTGGCGCCTCAGCTGGAAAGATGCTGATGGCGCTGAAAGCGCGGTGAGGGAGGGCTGAGCCGGCAGGACAGGCTGGGCTGCGGAGGGGACGTGCCATGCCACGCTGGCCTCGTCGCTACAGCACGGGACGCTTGGCCTTTGGGCACCGTGGTGTCCCCCGAGCGGGATGTGGCGCTGACGGGGGGGAGTTGGTGGCTCCTGGCTTGCTGTGGGACGATGGACAGGGAGAAGGCGTGAGCGGTGCCTCTGCCAGAGCCTGGCCACATCCCTCGCTTCGCCTCTTCAGCCCGAGAACCCAAACCGTGCTGTAGATGGACCAAAGCAACCCGCGCGTCGCTGTTCCTGGTGCTTTGTAGCCTTTAAATTCCGTTTTCTGCCGGGACCTCGAAACTTCGACCGGTTTGCTGCCACGCAGCTTCGCTTGCTTCTTAATTGGAATTGCATTTGCAGCTTTCCCCTCTGTTTTGGGGGCTTGGGGACCACCTGGGTATCCGGACTTCCAAACCGGAGGCTGAAACACCGCTGAGTCCATGGCTTCCGCCCCGAGGTAGGATCAAGTCTAGCGACATCTCTCCTGCCAGACGCGCTTAGGCTAAACGTGTATGTGCCACCCGGTTCTGGCTGCTTAGGAGATGAGCTGGCTGCTTTCCTCCAGCTAACGAGCCTGCGTCTCCCGTGAGCAGGGCGCAGCGGGCTCCCGTCGGGCAGAGCCGTGGGCAGCGAGGGCTCCTGGTGGGATTTTCTTTTATTTTTCCTTCTGGGAAACACAGAGCACCAGGCCGAAAGGGAATGGTAGCCATAGGGTGCCGTCATTTCTCCCTGGAAAGGCTTTTCCTTTGTGCCGTGGTCGGATCCCGCGTGGGGAATGAGGTCTCTGCGCTCACCGAAATGGTCACGGTGGCAGTTTTTGGGATGTGGGGCACCCCATCGAGCTCCTTCTTTGCAGGAGGCCCCGGCAGAGACCGGGGCCGCCTGACGCATCCCTAAACCTCTTGCAGAAAGGGGGGGGGGGGGGGGGGGAGACGAAGGGCTCGTGCCGCTCCGTGCACGCAGTGGCTCTGCAATATCCCACCCACCTCCCGTCGTCTGTTCTGGTTTCCCTTCTCCCTCCCCCCCCCTCGTTGCTATTTATCCCAAATGCCATTTTTATCTCTCTTCATGCTCTGACTATACGTTCGAGCTTCTGGGCAAGATGCTGGTAATTTCCATACAGATTATAACATAAAAAGAAACATTCAAAAGCTTCCAGAAACGCATCAGACCCGCAGTGTCCCCGATGGCACGGCCTGCTGCTAAGTTTAGAGGGGGGGTGGAATAAAAAAAATCTTTCTAACGTGGTCGTTTTTGACGTGGAAAACACTGGAAATGAGTTAAATGAGGGCTTTTTAGGAGGCGCAGAATGTCCTCCTGGTTGGGTATCGCTCTGAAGCCCGGCGGGATGGTGTGAAAGGAGGTGGTTTGTACGAAATGAGCTTTTTGACCCCAGTATTTTAGTGCCTACCTTTTTGATTCGGGAGCTATTCATTACTTCTAAGAAATTCCAGGCGTTCACTGCTCCTCGCTTCTAATTTGTGGTCGAGACCCAGCCCCTCTGAAGAGGGACGCCTGAGACCACTCCGCGTTTCACAGAGCCTCTCCCCCCAAAAAAAGAGCTCTCTTTTTCTTTTTTTTTTTTTTTTTTTCCTTCTCCTTCCTCCCTGCGTTGCAATTTTTGTTCAACGGTGGCTCTGTGCTGTACGCCCCCCCCCCCCCCCCCCCACAACACGCTCTTCTCCGTGGGGGCATTTAGCCCCGCAATTTGCTCCTACGCAGAACCGAGCAACGCGCATCCCTCTTTCGAACCCGCGCGTCTATTCTCGTTAGCCTTGCGATTCACCGATGCAAAGCCGAAAGCCCCAGATGAATTTTTTGTTGGGTTTCCCCCCCACCTCCCCCTCCTTTTTAAGAGCTCATCGTCCATCGGTTCCCATTATACCGGAGGCTGGAGCTCTTTTGAAAATACACCCCGTGTTTGGCTGCCTAAACGGGCTTTTGTGAAAAACCTGTGTTCCGCCTCTCCCCTCGCAGGCTGGGGTGTCCCGAAGGTTTGGGGAGCGGAGTTGCTGTGGGCCAGCCCACCCCCCTCCCACCCCCCCCCCCCCAAAAGGCTCTTCTCCATCCCTGAAGCCGCTCCAGCTGGCGTGCCCCCGTGTAAGCACAGCACCTGGTAGATATTGCCAGCTAATGCTTGGCTTTAGTGGGGGGGGGAGGAAAAAAAAAAAGGCAAAATGAGATTAATTGAGGTGTCTTAGAGGGCTTATGTGCCATTCCCAGGGAAATTCAGGTTCAGGGGAAAAGTGATACGGTGCTGTACGGGGATGGGAAGGCGAAGCTTGTGTTTCACGATAGCGAAAAAAAAAGACGCGGGGGAATTTGGAGCCGCCTCGGCAAAGGCGTTGTGTTACAGGGCCGGGAGATGTCTCACCTGCGCTCAGGGTAACGCTGCGCTGGGAATTGGATCGGTCCTGGAGCTCGGCGGGGGCTCGGGAGTTCAGAGCTGGAGGAGCTGGGCCGTGCGGGGCAACTGGGGTGTCCCATCTCTTCCCTCTTCCTCCTCCGGCTCCAGGTCTCGGTGGCAGGACTTGACGCCGAGGGCTGGAGGTTGTGGTTCCCGGGATGCCGGCAGGGTTTTTATCTGTGGTCTGGGAAGCGTGAGTAGAGAAAGCAAGGCTCTTCTCAGGAGGATTTATTTTCGGACAGAGACCTCACAAGTCAAGTCAGGGGTTGGAAAATCAATGCCCAGAGAGCGGGTTTTGGGAGTGCTCTGTCTCCCGTGCCCTGCAGTGGGACGGGTCGGGGAGGGAGGATCGGGAGGTGTTTTTTGATTTTGGCGATGTTTTGCCCTAAATGGAAGCAGAGCCACAGCTCTGGGACAAAACGAGGGCTCTCGCAATGAAAACTGAGAAACTTTTCTCCTCCAAAGAAGTCTCCCCCGCTGCTCCTAACAGCTCCAGCTGCCTCCGCGCTTCCCTGTGAGCAGCTCTTCCGTTCGCCGGTGCGGAACCCGGGATCGCCATGTGGTCGTGGTTTTTTTTCTGTTCCGCAATTGTCAATTGAGGTTAAGAATATCTGTTGTGATCCCCCCCTTCCCCCCCGACCCCAGGCTTTGAAAACCCTTGTAATGAAACCGAAACTCTGCTCTTCCAGGCTGCCTTCGCAGGGAGGTGGAGCTCGGGAATCCACGTCGCGTTCCCGGGCCTGGCCCTTTTTGAGCTCTTGTTCTTTTTCCTGAAATAGCGAGTGAAGTGCCCGGTGGCTAAAACCAGTTTCCGCTCTCTTCGCAGGAGTACACTTGCCCGAGATGTGAATCCGGCTTTATCGAAGAAGTCACGGATGATTCCAGGTAACGTACCCGTCTGTGCACCGCTTGTTTTACCCTTCACTGACATTCCCTCTGGGTTTCTAAAATGCCTGGTGTAAAGCTTCTAAAAACTCTGGACAACAAGGATAAAATAAGGAACGCAAAAGAAAAGCTTGTATACTAGCGTGAATTTGGACTTAGGACCCGATGAGACTGCAAATACAAGTGGCCGTTGGTCTTGTGCTGGAGCCACGTGGAGGGGTGTGAAGGCTTCCAAGATGGGAGTTGCAAATTAAGGTCCTGTGAACAAAAGCGCTGCCGGGTTTTTGAGGCCTGTTTTCTTCCGTCCGTTAGAGTGAAAAGCAGTATTTTTTTTTGGGACTCGAGCTTTTATCGCGGCGACTCACAGTACCTTTTTGCCTCTGTTGGCCCCGGCTCAGGCTCCTGACGGCGTCTCCAAGCTCACGGCTCAGGCCGAGAGAGAAAGAAATACCTTTTCTCTCTAGGATTTGGTCATTGGTCACTCAGCAGAACACGCCGCTGGCAAATTAGGGATCCAAAATGATGCCTTTTCAGTCCTCACTATATTCTGTCTTGAGTAATTGCTGAGAAAAACGCTTTATTTGGGTTGGGGGGAGGCAAGGTGAAGAGATTACGTGAACCTTTGCTATCTGAGACTTGCCGCAGCTGAAGTTTGTGGACGGCGAGAGGACTTGATGTCATGCTACGTCGTCCTCTTAAATATAAAGTGTATACCTGTCACTTAAGGCAGGACCGGAGGGATCCTGTGGGGCACTCAGCGCACGGTCCCGTTTGATCCACCTCAAATGCCTCCTTTTAGGAGGCTCTTCCGGAATCCGGGTGCTTAAAACCCAGGTTTCTTCCACGGTCAGGTTGTGCAGAGTGTGCTAACACATAAACGAGCTTTTTAACTTTTAACTTTACTAGTCCTTTTCTGTCCCTAGGAATGACTCGGCTGTGTTGGCACAGGCAGGCGGGGTTTGCTCATCCCTTTCTCTCTCAGCCCGCACGGGGACTGTCTTGCTCACGCGCGCTCCCGTCTGTGTTTAACCCGGACGGGGAGCTGCTTTCTGGAGGGGTGACCCGCTCTCACTCGCCTGTTTTCCTTCAGTTTTCTAGATGGCAGCGGCATCGACGACGGCCCATCCACACAGTTTGCAGAGGTGAGTTTTGCTGTCTTTTGGGGGTTTGGTTTTTTAGTGTTTGTTTTTTTTTTTTTTTTTGTTTTTTTTTTTTTAAACTAGCTGTGAAGAGGTTTTTCAGTCTCAGCTCCAGGTGCAGTACGTGAAGGCATCTTCGCTGGCTGCTTTGTAAAAAGGACAGCTCACCTTCTGAGGAGTTTTCAGGAACTTGGCAGATTTTAAGGAGACTGTTGACGCTGCCAGAAGTTTGCTCACTGGGCAGGGCAGGAAAAGGACAGACGCCCTGGTGCTGGCAGATGCTGGGACGCGTGTCGATGACCAGCCGGGGAGGGTGTTGCCTGACTGCCCTTTCCTCCCTGCTCGTTGCTGCTCTGAGTTTTACCAGAACTGCAACTTTCTAAAAAGTCCAAATTCGTACTAAAGACAGTCTCCTGTAATTCAGTTGCGTGGACCTTGGAGGCCGGGCTGTTGGGCAGCGAGGCCTGGAAGCGTCTTTTCTTACCCCGTTACCTAAAGTCTCGAACAGCCTGAGTCGAGCTCGGCAAATGCTCGCCCTGAACTCGTGCTGTGGCCTCTCCTGAGTCACCCCGGGCTCCCGGCTGTGGCGGCAGCTCCTCTTCCAGACCCCAGGAAAGGAAGGGCGGCTTTAGGCTCTGATTGCAGGCTCCGTTCCTCCGGGCTCTGTTTCCCTTCAGGAGTTCAGCTGAGCCACGTAAAACAGATGGGAATAAAATTTCCATGTGTCTCCTCTGCCCGCAGGCCTTGCTCAGACATCAGGTTATTCGTTTGCTCGGTTATTGAGGAGTTTTAACCGTTCCTTGGTCCTGCCAGAAGAGCTTCCCCATGTCTTGTGTCGCGGCTCCTCGGCCGTGGTTATCCCCGGGTAGATTCGGGGGGCTGCGTTGTTGCTGAGCCCTCTTCGGGTGCTGCAGCAAAGCCACTGCCTTCGGTGCCAGAAACAGGGTCGCCAAATAGCTGAAGTTCCTCTACAGCTTTGTGTTTCGGATCTGGATCCCTCCTGTTTGCTTCCACGTTCCCCACGTACGGCAGGTTTGCCTCTCCTCCCATCTTCAGCTGGATCCATTTATCTCCCGGACAAAACCGGTGCCTTTATATTGCTCTTCCCCAGCGCCGTATCCCAGAAATGCCCCTGTTTGAGCGAGATAAAGTGATCTCGGCTTATAGCCCACGTGACGGTTTACAAAGAGCTTTGGGATGCCTCTGCGTGAGAGGCGCTGTGTAAATTTAAATGGCTTTTAGGATTAATAATAAATGAAAGTCTTCTCTCGGCAGCGTGGCTGCAGGCAGGCAGAGCTGTATCTTGATCCTAACCAGCAGGAGAACAGGCAGGACTCTCGTATTAATTCAGAGAGCAGGTCATAAACTTGACTTCTCCCTTTACCTCCAATACCGGATTGAACCGGGCGACGGAGGAGACGTGTAAAGTGAGCTAATTTGGTGTGAAATGGAAATTAGGCCACTCTGATCATGTCATAAGACATGAGGAGGGTTTAGTACGAATAAGAGAAGAACAGCCCTGGTGTTACGCTCCGGGGCATTTCGTTCCCGCAGTAAATCCGAGGGCACTGCTCCTTCCGATATCACTTTAGGAGCGTGGAGCCAGGCCCGGGCGTACAGAGCATGAGCAGCGGCTCTACCACGTGGCACACGGAGGGTTTCTTGTCCGGTACTCCTTGTTTTCTTGTGTCCTACAATTAAGTTTTTTGTTGTTTTTTTTTTTTTCCCCCCCATAATCCCACACGATAAATCTCCAGTGTCCTCCTCAGCTGTTACTTTAAGCCGCGGGTGATCTGAATTGCGGAAGGAATAAAACCAAATGGGTTTTGCAGGTGAGGGTGGCCCAGGGGGCTCTCGGCTCGGAGCTGTGGCTTGGGATGAGGATGCTCTGGGTTCCTGGGTGTTTTTGTGCACCCCGTGGTTTCTTTGCGGGCTAGCAGCCCGCGGCAGGGTGCGTAGCCAGGAGCTCGGCAGGGATCCATCGGTGACCCCCGGCAGCTCTTGATTTGTGTCCCTGCTTGCCCTCGGAGAGGCTCAGGGCTGGCGGTTTGACTTGCTGAAGGAGCAGGTGGGTTTTTTGCACCACCAGATGTGCTGTCGCGCCAGGAGACGGCTTTACTCGCGTGGAGGGACCCACAAAACAGCAGGACGCGCCGTTTCGTGCCGCTCTGTCCTGCTGTGTCGGGTACGCCGAACCAGAGGGCACGACCAGAGACACAAACCCTCCTTCTCAGGGCTGTGCTTCGGTTCTTTCAGCCACATCCATTTGCCACCCGTGGCTGTGAGGGCCCAGAGCACTCAGTCAGCCCGTGGATGTGGGGGCCTGGGCGTCCAGCGTTCCTTCTCCTCAAATTCCAGCCCTTGCAGAGAGAAACCAACCCTCGCGGTGGCCTGGAGTGACTTAACAAAAATATATGTTGTTGAGAATCTGTACATAGCGGGGAAAGAGCTGACGTGTTGGTCTTCCCGGGGGTGGGACAGCTGATTAGCTTGGGCTATAATTAAGCGTTTTTGCCAGACTTTTTTTTTTTCCTTCTGGGAGCCATGGTAACCATGTGAATTTGCTGAATTACTTCTGTCGAGGTGGACTTCCCTGCCCCCGTGCCGGCAGCAGAGTCACTGGGATTAGTGACGGAGCCCTGTGTGGTTTGTGTCTCCCTTTTTCTCTCCCCCCTCCCCAGCTTTGGGACCATTTGGACCACACGATGTTCTTTCCCGACCTCAGACCCTTTCTGAGTAGCAGCTCACTGGATCAAGACAGCAGGGACAATGAGAGGGGCCACCAAGCTCACGCCGACCTCTGGGGACCAAGCCGACCCCCGCGATTGCCCATGACGCGAAGGTACCGATCCCGGGGCAGCTCGCGCCCCGACAGGTCTCCTGCTATCGAAGGGTAAGCACCTAAATTACCCCCTGGAAGTGTTTCCCTCCCTCATCGGTGGAAAAATGTGGGATCTTGGGGAGAAAGCCGATGAAATGGGATGCTGGCACTTATGGTGGGTGACCCTCAAACCTGGAAGACGCAGATTTTCACATTGGATGCTCTGCCCTTTGTCCCCCTGGGGGGGAATCCAAGCTGCCTGGTGGGAAAGGTGGGTTTTGCCTGTACCGGTGCCAACCCTCACCGCGGGGAAACGAGTCAGTGCTTGGGAAAACTCAGTCATTTCCTCTCCCTCTCCCAGCCCTCCCACACTCTGATGAGTTAGCATCTCTCCTTCCTCCGAGCTCTGTCTCGGGGCTCGCCCTTCTGCACAAGTTTACCTGGGCCTGAGTCTTGCAGCAACGTGGCCACGATCGATCGGAGCAGTATTTCGTGTTTTGCTGCCCGTTCTTGCTAAACTGTTGCTGGTGACACGTGTTTGTTTGCTCAACTTGTTCTTTTTTTTTTGTCTGTCTTTCTTTCTTTCTTTCTTTCTTTCTTTCTTTCTTTCTTTCTTTCTTTCTTTCTCTTTCCATTCCGCCCTCTTTAGAATAATACAGCAGATCTTTGCGGGGTTTTTTGCAAACTCGGCGATTCCTGGCTCACAACACCCTTTTTCCTGGTGAGTAGCAAGAGTGGTTTAGACCGTGGCTTTGATCGCGGCTGTCCACACCAGTGGTCTGGTGCCCAGGAGCTCCGTCTCCCCAGTGTGGCTTCTCTGGGAGGATCGTGTAAACCCTGGGGGCTGGTTTAGGGTGAGTGAAATGGTTTCCTTTGACTCTGCTCCTGTCTGCAGGAGTGGGATGCTGCACTCCAATCCCGGGGACTATGCGTGGGGACAGAGCGGCCTTGATGCTATTGTCACCCAGGTAAGACCCACGTGGGTGGAGAAAGTCCCAAGCTGGCTGACGTGGGCTTTAAACTGTGCCTGGAAGCTTCTGCGCTCCTCTCTGGCCCGTCCCACTGCTGGAAACGAGCCCTGGGTTTCGGATGAGGACTAGGAACGGACCATGGGTGTCTGGCTCGGTGGCTGCTTGTTCCCTGCCTCTTCAGAGGGTCTAGGAGCAGAGGTCGGACCTTATTCCGTGGAAATACAGTATCTTAGTTCACCTCTTTGTCAGCCCACGTGTGGTACAAGGCTTGCAGGTGCCTTCCACCAGGCTCAGCAGAGGCCAAAGATTAAAATCCCCAGCGTCAGCCCCGGATCTCTCGCCAAATTCAGCTCTTTGCAGCCATGAGCCGCTTCCCCCTGTGGTTTGTGGAGGGATGAGCTCAGTCCGTTCCCTGGAAGCAGTGTCTGGCTCCCTTGAGGATCGGGGGTGTCCGGCTTCCATCCACAAACAGTCTCTTCCAGGGCGTTGGCATCGCTGGGATGGGAAGAGCAGACGAATGCTTTACTGAGAGCTAATTTGGCTGCTGTTGTCGTGCTGACACCGCCTGGCAAAGCCATCTGCTGCCATTCATAAGTAGCCCCCGGCTTCCCAGGCTGCATCACCCGCCCGTCTCGCCCGCCTTACTCACTGCTTCCCAAAATGAGCCTGCAGCCCACATGGCCGCTCGGAGACAGCACCTTCCCCCTCCCACCCCACGCCCAGCAGAACCGAGCAAGCCCCGGCAAGCGCCGCGCCATGGAGTTGGTGTCGCGGTTCGGGTTTGGGCTGGATGGGCAGCTCCGCTGGGCTCCGTGCTGGGTCTGGAGCAGCGGCCCTGCCCGTCCCGGGGTTTCATGTCACCCCAGGCGTCTCAGTGTGGCCTCCAAAGTTAAATGAGGCTCCTGCAAATGCTTCTCCGCCCTCTCCCTGACTGTGCTTCAACCCATTTCGGCTGATTGCCGGGTGAATCTAGGTCTTAACAGTATAAAATTCCGATGAGTCATGGAAGTATAACGCTAGGAAAAGAGGTGCTGGCAGCACCATGGCTGCGGCTCGAGCTCAGCCCGTGTTAAACGTCAGAGGCTCCACGCAGGAGACGGAGACCCCCAGGAGTGCGGGCTTTGGCCTGGCGGCTCCTTGGCTTGGTGGCGAAACTCGACTGAAGCAGCTTCTCTTTGTAGCCCTGGGAGGTCGCCCCGTTCCTCCTGGCACCCTGGTCAAGGCCCAGGAGAGGCAGAAGGTGCTCCGTCTCCCTTGTTTCTGCAGTACGAGGTTCTTCCTCTTCTCAAAACATCTCTACTGACTCCCGTTCAGAATCCTCCAGGAGTAGCTTGACACCTTCTCCCATGTCCGTGGCCACGTCTCCCTTCCCACCCAGGCCCTTCCGTCCCCGACTGTTGATGCAAGAGAAAACGTTTGGTGGGCAGAGGTGTTAGAAGTGAGATGGCCAAGGGCGTGAAAGGAAGGTTTGAGCACCAAAACTGTCGCTGCGGAGAAGGGGGAGGGTCCCTTGGGCACTGGATATCTGAGCTGGGATGCCATGGCCCCGGCTTGCTCCTAGGGTTGGGCGACGGGAAGGTTTCTGCCCTTGGCGCGGCCTGTCTGGGCTGCCGGCGATGTCCGTCGCTTCAGGGGCTTTAGGAGCAGGTCAGAGCCACCCGCGGGGACAGCCTGTGCTGAGCTGCTCGGGCCCGGCTCTCTGGTTGTGGGCCGTGGCGCTCTCGGTGTTTGTACGACGATGGTCCGCACGGCGAAGCCCTGTCCCTACCCCTGAGCTCCGCTCGTTTTCTCCTCCACAGCTCTTGGGGGCAGCTGGAAAACACGGGACCCGCCGCCGGCTGACAAAGAGAAGATCTTGTCTCTCCCGACGGTGACAGTAACTCAGGAACAAGTCGGTAGGTGAAATCGGTCGCCAGCGTCCGGTGTCGCTCAGCCCCTGAGCTCCCTCTGCTGAGGATCGCGCCCTTTGCTGTGCCCTTGCGCTCCCCGGGCTGATGCGGGAGGGTCGGAGGCTGCTCCGTCCTCGATCCCTGCCTGGACTCGAGCTGGAAACGCTCGGCTCTTCCAGCTCAGGAGATCCTGAGCTTTGCTGCTGCCGTCGTCTCTGAGCTTGGGTTCTCCTGGGGCTCTCGGATCTCCGCCAATTCAGGCCATCAGCAAAGACCCTATTCCTTCTGCAGAGGGTTTGCGCAGCGCCTGAGCGCCGCTTTTCTGGCCTACCGACCCCCTGATGGCTTTACCTTCTCCTGAAATCTTCTGTTCGGGGCTGTTGTTTGTGGTCTCGTTAGAGCCGGGCTTGGCACGTTGCTTTTTTCCCTTCCCAGTTGGCTCGCGGCAGGGCTGGCGGACGAGGCTCGGAGCGTATTCCTGCCGAACCGTTCTGGAAACGTGACGTGAAACGCGCCGGTTCTTGCGGCACAGCAAAGACCTGTGGGTTTCTCCTAACGTTTATGGTTTTGCAATTAGCTCATCCCGGGGATTTTTCTCCCCGCGTTTGCAGGAGGCTGTCTCCGAAGCCTGCTCAAAGGATCCCTTTCCCTCCCAGCTACTCTATTACTGGAAACTAAAATGCTCCGTTAAGACAAACCGTTTGATTAGAAAAGCCGTTTCCACAACAGCTATTTTTATCCGGTGCTTTTTATATACCCGCGTCTCTTCTTTTTATCTGGGGAGCCAAGAGGCAGCTGAATTTCCATGGTGTAACGCTGGCTCTGGCCCCTTGGCGTTGCCGGAGCCGGGGCCGCGCAGGGCTGGCGAGCGAGAGAGGCCGAGGGCTCGCCGTCCCCGCGGCCGGGACATCTGCCTGCGCGTTATGGACTGGCCGCGAAGGAAGAGGGAGGGGGGTTTTCACCATCTCTCGTGGGCGATGGCGCAGCAGGAGGAGGGTGTGCAACAGAAGCATCCCCCCGCCGGCCTTGCAAAACCATCCTTATTCCGCGCGAGGAGGTTTTGGCACAGGACAAAGTTTTGGCAGGACTAAAAATACCCGTAGCTTGACTTATTTTTTTTATTTCACTTTATTTTTTTTTATTTTTTTTTTTTTCTCCCCTCCCGTTGCTGGTCGCACGCGGAGAACGTCAGGAGTTTCTTTGGCTGCCTGGCGGGTTGTCCGCCCGCAGGTGAGCGTATGGCGTTTCCTGGGGAGGGTAAAGCTTCACCCTCCTCCCCTCTCCGCGTCTCTTCCCAGATACGGGTTTGGAGTGTCCGGTGTGCAAAGAGGACTACGCGGTAGCGGAGCAGGTTCGGCAGTTACCTTGCAATCACTTCTTCCACAGCAACTGCATCGTGCCCTGGTTAGAGCTGGTAAGAACCCGCCGCCGTCATGCCGGGGACGGGACCCCGAGAGCTCCCCCGGCTCCGAGGCTCTGCCTGCGCCGTGGGGGGCAACCCTGCGGCAGGAGGGGTGGGGGGCGGAAAGCAGCCCGCCCCAGTGGCGTTTTCCCTCCCAATTCCCTCCTTTCTCCGGCAGCACGACACGTGTCCCGTCTGCAGGAAGAGCTTAAAAGGGGAAGATTCGACTCGGCAAACGCAAAACCCCGAGGCCTCGGCGAGCAACGGCTTCAGCAGCGAAAGCCAACTACACGATCGATGGACTTTCTGACGCTCGGGGGGCTCTGGCCGGAGTATCGTTCCTACAGATGTACATTGTATTATAATTCAAACAGAAAAAAGAAAAACCCAAGAGTAGCAGGAAATCTAGGGCTGCGGGCGGGGGGGGGCGGGGAGGGGGGGGGGGAAGGAACCCGCCCTGTGGTATTACTGCACCGAGTGCTGTCTTTTTCCTGAAACTTTAGCATCTCCCAGCGAATCGCGTCTCCGTTGGAAATCGCCTCGTTAGTCCTAAATCCCGAGCCTTTGGAGTGATTTGATTTGATTTTTTTTTTTTTTTTTTTTGGACTCGCGAGACCTTCGCTTCAAACGTGGGCCCTTGCGAAAGCGGGGACGGGGGACACGGTGGGGGGGGGGGGGGGTGTGTGTGTGAGCGGCCTGGGTCGCTAGCGAGCCCACCTCCGTCTGCGCGGTGTCGGCGTCCCCATCCCGTGTGTCCCCCCCCCTCCCTACAAAGAGGTGGGGAACGCGTCCCCGCCGTCGCGCTGCTCCTTGCGGAGGAGGAGGAGGCGGAAAGGAGGCGATTTTGGCCCCTTTCCCTCCCCCCTCGAACCGGGTGGGCGGAATCAAATCCAGGAGGTTTTGGGTTGGTTTGGTTGGTTTTATTTTTTTTTTTTTTTACTTTCCTTCCCCCCCCCCCCCCCGCTGTTGGGTGCCGGTGTCGATAAATTAGTGCTGTAGTTTTTCTCAAGGGGGTGAAAAACGGAGGCGTA
Source organism: Rissa tridactyla (assembly GCF_028500815.1). Classification (NCBI taxonomy): domain Eukaryota; kingdom Metazoa; phylum Chordata; class Aves; order Charadriiformes; family Laridae; genus Rissa; species Rissa tridactyla. Next base: position 2,910,376 of record NC_071488.1, read on the forward strand.
AAAGGGCTCTGGGGGGGGGGGCTCTCCCCCAGGCGGGGAGGAAGGAACGTGCTGGGGATGCACCCCCCTCCTCCCCCCCCCCCCCCCCCCCCCCCCCCCCCTTTGGTTCTGGGAACAGGAGTTTTCTGTCTTGTCGTGGACTTTAGGTTGGTTTTTTTGGGTTTTTTTGTGGGTTTTTTTTGGTTGTATTTTTTTTCTGGCCCTTCTCCATGTGCCTGTGTCCCCCGGGGCTGTGCCGGCCTGTCCCCCCCGCCCTGTTCCCCCCCCCCCCCGCAACGGTGAGGCGCGGAGGATCCTTAGCTGCCTCATGGTGTATGGACCACATTAAAGGCATCCTTTAGGAAAAGGGACCTAACTGCGCGTAGCCCTTTCGACGGCCGATTCCTCGGTGTTTTAACAGGCAAATCTTAATCCTCCCTTAGTCCCGCAACTTTGAGAGAATCTCTTTATTTTCGTGGAAATTTTGTTTTCTTTGTCGTTTTGGTTTTCGTTTCGGTTTTTCGGGGGTTGGGTTTTTTTTTGTTTAGTTGTTTTTTGTTTGTCTGTCTTTGGTGTTTTGTGTTTTTTTGTTTTTGTTTTTTTTTTTATCCCCCTCCCAATTTGTAAACATTTCATCCGCATTCAACTTTCCCGTGTGGTTTTTTGGGTTTTTTTGGTTTTTTTTTTTTTGGGGGTTTTGGTTTTTTGGGGGTTTTTTTGTTTTTTTTTTTTTTTTTTAATCGTCCCGAATAACCTCTGTGCTTAGGGCACCCCACTTCAACGTGGGCGATGTTGAAACCCCCCCCCCGCCGCCCCCCAACCCCCGGGGCCGGGCAGCGGGCGGGAGGGAGAGGTAGGTCGCGTCTAAACACATGTTGCCGCTTCGTTGCTGTAAACGGTGTACTACGTACACTCGATTTAAACTAGTGTTTCGTTTGCTATTCAGTCAAATAAAGGCCTTTATAAAGAAGACCGGGCTTGGCGAGAGGTTGGCGGCGCTGGAGGAGAAGCTCGGGGACTGACTGGGATGGAAATAACCTCCGCGGGGGTCGGGGGGGGACCTGTAAAGGGGCTTTTCTGGGGAGAAAAAAGTCTCCTTTGGGTGCCGGAGGTGAGCGGTTGTGGGCTGGGGAGCGGGGGGGAGCAGTGGTGGGACGGCGTTTCGTGGCGGCGGCGGCGGTGTCCCCTTTTCCCACCACCGTGACTCCCGTCCTCCAGGATTCGGCTCCTGGGGGACGGACGCCCCGAAACCCCTCTCCCTGTCGTTCCCCCCCCCCCGCGTCCCTCCTTTGTTTCGGGGGAAGGAGACCCGTGTGCTGGGGGAGGAGGTTTCCCTGCCCTTCCCCCAGGGCTGGGACCCTGCAGGGTTCGGACGAAGCTTTTCCATCGGCGGGAGCGGGGTGTTGCTGGGGGGGGATGTTGGGGAGGGGGGGGGGGAAGGCAAGCAGAAGGGGAGGCACTGGCCCCACCATCGCCCCGCAACCTGCCGGGCTCCCCCCTGGAAAAGCAGCTCCTGCTCGGACGCTGCACCCCTTCAAAACCCCCAAAATCTGCTCGTTTGGGGGCTTTCTGATGGCCGGGCTGGGAGTTTGGAGACAATAAATGGCTCTGGGCCGCGTGGGTTGGTGAATCCGAAAGGGAAAATGCCTTAACCTGCGGCTAGATCCCCTTTTCCGCGTTTTCTTTGCTGGGTTTCTCTCGTTGCTTTTCCCCGTTATTTAGGATTTCAGCAAAGCACCCCACAAGCGGGGTGGGTTTTGGGGGTGCTGGGCCGGGGGTGGTGGGGGGGGGGGGAGCCCCACACCTTCTCCCCGCTCCCTCCCTCTCGCCCGCGGCGCCGGCTCAGCCCTGAAGCGCCTGAAATCGGGGATTTCTTCCCCGGGAGGGGGGTGGGGGGGGCAGAAATTTAAGCCAGATGCTTCCCAGGGCGTCTCGCGAGGCAAGACCCCGCGGGGGCAGGGGGAGACGCACGGCCGAAGGGACCATGGAGGGGGGGGAGTTTGGGGTGTATTTTGGACCCCCCCCGGCCTTATCCCCCTATTGCTTTATATTTCTTGGCTGTCGCTGGTGCCTCTCCAGAGGGTTTTGGTTTTGGTGTTGGTTTGGTTTTATTGGGTTTTTTTGATTTTTTTTTTTTTTTTTTTTTTTTTTCCTGGGAATTGGAAGAGTTTCTACTCTTGGAGCATCCCCGAGGCCCCGGGGCGGCGCCAGGGATGCAGGCGGAGCGCGGCGGCGGGTACCACACGCTGGAGCATCTCCGCTGGGGCTGAGCTTTATTGGTGGAGCCGCTTCTTTCAGCCCCGGTCCCTTTTCCCCCACCTCCGCAACCATCCCCCGAGTCCTTCGGCTCAAACCTGGGGGGGCTCCTTCCCTTCTCCCCCCCCACCCCCCCCCCCCCACCTCCGACCTCACCTGGCTGCAATCCCTGTGCCAGCCCAATCCAGCCCCCGCGGAGGCATCGCCCTCCGCAAGGATGGAGCCGAGGCGGGAATGGGGGGGGGGACAGTGGCAGAGTCCCGAGCCCCTGCTTGTCCCCAAGGCTGGGGAAGGGACGCGGGCCCGTCCCCACGGCGCTGGGCTCGAGGGGCCACCGCTTCCCCTCACTGTTCCTCCTTCTCCTCCTCCTCCTCCTCGGGGAGCTTCTTGCGGGTGAAGAAGCCCAGCTGGGGGGAGAGGGTGGAGGGGAGCGTGGGGAGGGCGGGCAGAGCCCCCTGTCCCCTGCTGTCTGTTCCCCCCCCCCCCTCGCCCCAAAGCCCATCCCGGCCCCGTTCTCACCTTCCACAGGCAGAAGATGATGAGGGCCAGGAGGAGCAGCCCCCCCAGGATGCTGCCCACCAGGATCCAGAGGGAGACGGGCACCCGCTTCGCCTGGATGATTTCAAGGACCACCTGGGGGTGGGGGGGGGGAAGGAGTGAGTGGGGATGGGGGTCTCCCCACAGCGCTGCCCCCCAGGTTTCGGGGGTGGGGGTGGGGGGTGACAGGGGTCTGGGGGGGGGCTCCTACCTCCCTCCGATGCGCCCCCTCCTCCAGCACCAGCACGCTGCTCCCCGGGACCCCCAGCCAGACCGTGCTGACCACCCTCACGCTCCTGAATTTAGCCTGGGGATGGGGAAAAAAAAAGGGGGAAAGGGGCGGGGGGGGGGGGGGTTTCAAGCCGTGTTTCGCCACCCTGAGCTCTTTGCTCTGCACCAGAGCATGGCAGATGGGGGGGGGGGGGGGGGGGGGTGTCACCCTTCCTCGTCTCCCCCTCCTCACCCCACGGAAGAAGTCGTTGTGGATGGCGCGGAGGACATGGATGGAGGCCTCCCCGCCGCGGTCCAGCCGCCCCAACCGGCAGCTCAGCTCCTGGCACCAGGCGTTGGCACAGTCCTACGGGGTGAAATGTGGGGTGCTGTGGCAGGGGACACCCCCTTCCCCCCCCCAAAAGCCCAGCTGGGGGCAGCTCAGGGTGACTCTCACCAGCCTGTCCACGCGCAGGAGGTCTTCGGGGTGCACCGGGACCACCGTGGCCGTTCCCCGCTGCCGCGGCTCCTCGGGGGGGGTCCGCAGCGTGCAGGTAGCCTGGGTGGGGGGAGAGGAGCTGGGCTCAGTGCTGGGGGGGGGGTGTGCGTGTGTGTGCAGGGAAACCCAACCCCCCCCCCCCCCCCCGCCCTCAGCACCCCCAGTTTGGGCGAGGGACTCACGTTATCGGCCAGGACGCGTGTGACGGAGAGGAAGGTGGCGCGGCGGTAGCCCAGGGCTGGCAGGGCCATGAGGAGGGTGAGGTTTCGGACCGGGTAGCACCCCAAATTCTGCACCTGGGGGGAGAGCGGGGTGAGCCAGGACCCCCCCCCTGCAAAACACCACCCCCTCCCCCCATATCTCCTCACCTTCACCGTGGTCTTGAATTCGGGGCCAGGGCCGTGGGGGAAGGTGCCGAGGGGGTGAACCTCGTAGCGGTGCAGGTTGGCGTCGCTGCCGGCATGAGAGCAGGAGGGGGTCGGATCCTGCCCCCAGCACCACGAACGCCCGCCCCCGCCATCTTTGCCCCGCTCCCCCCCCACCCCCAGCCCTACCTGGAGAGGAAGAGGTCAGGCTCGTAGCGGATGGGGGCAGAAAGCCGGAGCGCGTTGTCCTCTGGCGTCGCCTCGGTGCTGTCACTGGAAGGGGGAGACGTGACCATGGGGAGGACCCCGAGACCCCCCCCACCCCCCTCAGCCCCCCCCCAAACCCACCCCGTGGGGTGCAGCCCGTCCCACCTGCTGGCCTCGAGGGCGACCTCGGCTCGGTCGAGGAGGACGGAGCAGCTGAACTCCAGCTCCAGGGTGAAGGAGACCTAGGGGGGAGTGGGGCCGTCGGTGGGGTGGGCTGGGTGCATGGGGGTCCCGGGGGAGGGGGGTGTCCCCGTCCCCTACCTTGGCCAGTGAGCGGAAGACGGGGTAGCCGACGCTGCAGAGCCGACGGTGACCTGCCAGCGCCGTGCACTCCAGCTTCACCGAGCTGGTGTCCTGCTGCGGGGGGGGGGGGTCACACGTCACCCACGTCTGGATGGGGATGGGGACGGGAGGGAGCTGGGGGGGGCGCAGGGTGAGCACAAGGGTGAGGAGCCCTATGGAACCCCACCTGGGATCGGTTGTGAGCCCCCCCGTAGGGCCACATGGACCCCCATCTCCCAGCCAGGATGGGCTGGGGGACCCATGGGGACCCCCCCATCTCCCACGTGGGATGAATTGGGGGACCCATATGGGGCAAAATGGCCCCCCACCCCCACCTAGGATGGGTTGGTGGCCCAGATGGGCTATATGAACCCCCCACCCCCCACCTGGGATGGGTTGGGGACCCATATGGGTCATATGAACCTCCCCCATCTCCCACCTGGGATGGGTTGGGGGCCCACATGGGCCATATGAACCCCCCCGTCTCCCGCCTGGGATGGGCTGGGGGCCCACATGGGCCATAGGAACCCCCCCATCTCCCACCTGGGATGGGCTGGGGGCCCATATGTGTCATACAAACCCCCCCGTCTCCCACCTGGGATGGGTTGGGGGCCCATATGGGCCATACGAACCCCGCCGTCTCCCACCTGGGATGGGTTGGGGGATCAATATAGGACTAAATGGACCCCCACCTCCCACTTAGGATGGGTTGGGGGGGTCCATATGGGCCCAGTGGACCCCCCCACCTCCCACCTGGGGCAGGTTGGGGAGGAGAATGGGTTGGAGAATCTCTGTAAGACTGGAGAGACCCCAGCCTTTGTCCCGGGACGGGCTGGAGGGTCTGTGCAGGGCTGGAAGGACTACGATGTCTTGGAGGGGCTGGGGGGGGGGGGCAGGTGGGTCTGGGGGACCCCCCCTCCCCCCCATGGCCCTGTACCTGAAGCGCGAGGCTGGAGAAGTGGAGGTTGCTGGAGAAGCGGAGGAGCAGGCTGGTGTTGTAGGCGTTCTCCTTCTTGTTCTCCAGGACCACATCCACCATCACCTTCCTCCTGCCCTTGCGCAGGACGTGGGGTCTCTGCCTGCAGCCACGAGGGGGGTTACGGCCCCGGGGGCTCCCGGGACATGGCTTAACCCCGGGGAGACCCCAGGGACACCCCATACCTGGAGCCCACGATGTCCATGGTGGCCCTGACCACCAAGTCCGTGACGCACTCATCATCCTCCCCGCAGTCCTTGAAGAAGGGGATCTGGAAGGAGCCAGGGGGTGATGCCGGTGCTGGGAGCACTGGGGGGGGATGGGGGGGGGCGGGGGGGGTGATGCGGCCACCTCCACCAGCACCCACCAGTTTCCGGATGGTGGTGGGGGACGTCTCATCCAGCACCGGGCCGGTGGATTCGGCCATGGCCAACCTCACCGTGAAGCTGAGGGGTCGCAGATAGTCCGTGGTGTCCTGGGGGAAGGCGGAGGGGTCCCCGTTAGCCCCCAGGTCGGCGGGGGGGGGGGGGGGGGTGGGGGGGGGGAAGCGGTGGCAAAAGCCACCCTGTGTCCCAGGGAGGGGTCCCGCCGCGGCTCACCAGGACGTGGAAGGGGAAGCGGAGGCAGCTCTGCCGCCCCAGCGAGAGCTCGAGGCGACGCTGCAGCAACCGCCGGGCGCCGGAGTCGAAGGCAGCCCGGGCTCCCGGCGTCCTCTCCTCCAGGGACACATTGTACCGGAGCTCTGCGTGGGGAGACAAGGATGGTGGGGGGGGGTGTGTGTGTGTGTGTGTCGGGGGGGGGGATAATTACTAAAAAAATGGCCAAAAATACAGCATTGTTCACACATTACGGAAAGGTATGAAAGCAAAAGGCTTCTAAGGTGGAACACGGAGCGCAAAGAGTTCGACGCCTGCGATTCCCTGTCCACTATCGCTTGCGAAGCGACACGGGGGATGGAACGGGAACGCGACCTTCCGTGGCCTTGCCCCGTGACGTACAGCCACTACGGGAACGAGATGGCCCTATGGAACCCATAAGCTGCCCGTCTGCTACCCTGAGCCGGCGTTTTTGTCAAATTTTGACGAAATGCTGTCCTTTGCGCCAGCTTTGCTCGCTGTAACACCGAAACACACCTCCGTCCCGAAGGCCACCCGCCTCCAAGGTGCGACCTCTCCCCCTTGGGTCTGCGCCCTGAATTTTTCGTAAGCGCTACCTTTAAATGTGAAGCCAGAGAATTTTACGCCAATCATAAAATAAAAGTATTTATGGCTGGAGTCACTCAAACTCCGCCTTGAAGGTAAAAAAATAGCATTAAAAAAAAAAAAAAATAGCCCAAGAAAGGGGGGATATCGGGGAAGATGCCGTCGATAGCGCAAGGGGGGGGGTTTATTGTCTGCCCAAACCGCTTTGCCCCTTTCACGCAACAGGGGGTCGGCGCTTGGGGCCACCCACGGGGTGGGGACGCCCTGGAGATGCTCCGGGGACACCCTGGGATGCTCCAGGGATGCGTTGGGGCTACATCAGGGATGCTCTGGGGACACCCTGAGGATGCTCTTGGGGTGCTCCGGAGGCGGCATATGGATACTCCGGTGATATTCAGGGGACACCCCAGGGATGCTCTAGGGAAGCCCAGGGGACACCCCAGGGATGCTCTAGGGATGTTCTGGGGATGCTGCAGGGATGCTCTGGAGAAGCTCCAAGGATACCCTGGGGATACATCAGGGATGCTCCAGGGACACCCCAAGGATGTGGTTGGGATTCTCCAGGGATGGCGTATGGCTGCTTCGGTGATACTCCGGGGACACCCTAGGGATGCTCTTGGGATGCTCTGGGAATGCTCCAGGGTCATCCTGGGATGATCTGGGATTGGCGTATGGATGCTCCGGTGACATCCAGGGGACACCCCAGGGCTGCTCCGGGGTAGCGCGGGGGATGCTATGCAGGGGAAGCCCTGGAGATTCTCTGGGAACACGCTGGGACGGGCATGTGGATGCTCCGGTGATACTATGGGGACACCCCAGGGCTGCTCCTGGGATGCTCCTGGGATGTTCTAGGGACACCCTGGGATGCTCCAGCTGCTCATCCCATTCCCCCCGTCACTCACCGATGTCCCTGTCCCGCTGGCCCCGGGCGCGGGTCCCAGCACGGAAGCAGACTCTGGCCCGGAGGCAGACGGCGCCGGTGCCGCTGCGCTGGCAGTTCTTCTGGATGACGTTGATGGCCGGTGGCTCCACCGTCAGCGACGTGTTGACCTGGACGATCTGGCGCGACCTGGCAGCCAGGGGACAGTGCCACCAGGATGCTCACGGGGACGGTGACATCCACCCCTGCACCGTCCCCAAGCTCTCCTCCTCTTATTGCAAGGGGAAACTGAGGCACGGGGGAGGCCGGGAGACGCCCGAGAGCATCCCGCCAGGCAGGGCTGAGCCGGGTGGCCCTGGGCTGTCCCCTCCGCCCGTCCCTGTCCCCAGGACTCACCGCAGCAGCACGGCCGCCCCCTGCGCCCCCACGGCCAGGTCCACCAGCCCGTCCCCATCCATGTCCAGCCGCCCGTCCAGGCTGCGCCCGAAATAGCTGAGGGTCGGACCCAGCGCCGCCGCCTCGATGCGCTGGGGAGGCGAGAGCAGGGCAAGCAGTGGCTTCACCGCTGTCTCGTATAAGGTAGCGCTCAACCTAATAGAAACCACCACCACCACCGCCACCACCCCACCCTCCCCCAGCAAGATGGCAGTGAGACACACACCCCCCCGCCTCCAGCACCCCCCCAGGTCCCATCTATCTCACCTGCTTGTAATGGGGCAGGAGGGTACCCGGGGCGCCGTGGTAGACGTAGACGGCACCGCGGTGCCCGTCCTCCAGCGGAGCCCCCACCACCACGTCATTGAAACCGTCGTGGTTGAGATCGGGCACGGCGGCCAGGGCGTAGCCGAACCGGGCATCCTGCGGCTTCTTGTCGGCGTGCAGGGTGCCGGCAGGGGCCAGGAGCCTCTGGGTGGGTGGGGGGGGGGAACAGGGTGGCCCTCGGTACCCCACCGTGCTGGGTCCAGCCCCATGTGCCCCACAGCTGAACCCCCCCCCCCGCCCCCCGCCCCCAGAGGTGGGGAGAGCAGGAGGAGCCCCTGGGCTGCCTCACCCCCTCAGCCCTGCTGTGAACCCCCCCCAAACCCTGCTGCGACCCCCCCCTCCCCTCCCGCCCCAGTCCCCCTCAATTCCACTGCATCCCCCTGACCCTTCTGCACCCCCCCTCCCCACCTTATCATGTCCCCCCAGTCATAGTGCATCCCCCACACACACCCAACCCCACTGTGTGTCCCGATCCCCCCGCATCCCCCCACAACACCCCCCCCCCCGAGCCCCTCACCTGCCCCACTCTGTAGAGATACACCCTCCCCGTCTCCCTGCTCTGGGCACCCAGGTACATGGGAGCTGCCACCAGCAGCACGTCGGTGACCCCGTCGCCGTCCACGTCCAGGACGCACACCTCGCTGCCGAAGTAGGAGCCGATCTGTGGGTCGCAGTGCGTGTTGGGGGGGGGGTCTGCATGAGCCTGAGGGCTGCCAGCATCCCTTTCCCATGGCTGTCTCCTCCCCCCCCCTCCCCGGCCCCCAGCAGCACCTACCTGCTCCCCTGTCAGCGCCTGGGCCACCGTCACGGTCCCCGTGGTGTCCATCTGGAAGAGGATCACCTTGCCCTTGTGCTGGAAGCGGGGGGCCCCGGCCACGTACAGGCGCTGCCCCCCGAGGAGCCGCAGCGAGGAGACGGCGTAACCTGCCTCAACAGCAGGGAAAAGCTCTGGGGCTGGGGGGGTGCCATTCCTCTGCCACCCTGTGTTCCCGGGGCACCCAGCATCCCTGGGACACTGAGCACCCCTGGGCCATTCCGCATCCCCGGGGCATGGAGCATCCCTGGGGAGCACCACATCCCTGGGACATGGAGCATCCCTGGGGCACTCACCATCCCCGGGACACCCCGCATCCCCGGGGCATGGAGCATCCCTGGGGCACCCATCATCCCTGAGGCATGGAGCATCCCCGGGGCATGGAGCATCCCTGGGGAACACTGCATGCCTAGGGCATGGAGCATCCCTGGGGCACCCCACATCCCTGGGACATGGAGCATCCCCGGGGCATGGAGCATCCCTGGGGAACACCGCACCCCTGGGGCATGGAGCATCCCTGGGGCATGGATCAACCCGGGAGAACACTGCACCCCTGGGGCACGGAGCATCCCTCGGGCACCCACCATCCCCGGGACACCCCCCATCCCCAGGGCATGGAGCATCCCTGGGGCATGGGGCATCCCTAGGGAACACCACAGCCCTGGGCATGGAGCATCCCTGGGTCATGGAGCATCCCCAGGACACCCTGCATCCCTGGGTCATGGAGCATCCCTAGGGAACACCACAGCCCTGGGCATGGAGCATCCCTGGGGCATGGAGCATCCCCGGGACACCCCGCATCCCTGGGGCAGGGAGCATCCCTGAGGAACACCGCATCCCTGGGCATGGAGCATCCCTGGGGCACCCACCATCCCTGGGACACCCCGCATCCCTGGGGCATGGAGCATCCCTGGGGCATGGAACATCCCTGGGAACACCGCACCCCTGGGGCACGGAGCATCCCTCGGTTGCTGGTGATTCCCCATTTGCCCTATATTGCCGGGACACGGAGCACCCCTGGTTCACCCCGAATCTCCAGGACACGCTGCATCCCTCGGGACACCCCCTCCTTGTACCCAAATAAGCCGCGTGATTCTTCAGCTCCAACGGGAATTCCTTCTGGAAGGCTTTGCGGGGCGGGATGATGCGGCCGCGCCGGCTCTCTTCCAGCACGGCCCCGTCCCAGTCGTAGGCTCCCACCGTGCCGAAGAGGATCCCGTCCTGGGTGAGGTGGGGGGGGGGGGGGTGGTGGTGACATGATGCTGCAGCGGGATGGGAGCTTGGGGGGAAGCGTGTGTCACACGCCTCGAGGACATCGCGTGCGTGGCGATGCCTCACTGTCCCCAAATCTCCCCCCCCCCCCCAAAAAAAAAACCCCCATCACCTGCCCAGCCTGGGACACTCAGTGCCGGGGATGCCCAATCCCGGGTTGGGTTGAGGATTATTTTCCACTTCTGCAAACCCCCCGGGACAGGCAGTGGCTGCCGTCCCTCCCCCCACCTCAACCCTCCCCGGGGCCGCATCCTGCCCGGTCCTGGCCGTCTCACCTCCAGGAGGTGGATGGAGAAGCCGATCTGGGACATCTCCAGCTCGAAGGAGCTCTCGTTGTACCCGTGGGTGCCTGGGAAGGGGGAAGGAGACGGGATTCCTCCAGATGAGGTTCCGGATGTTTTTTCTGCACCCCTTCAACCCGGCGTCCAGACCCGGATCCGGCCCCACGTCACCTTCCAGGCTGAAGATGCGGTCACCCAAGGCATCCACGATGTCGTTGAGGGCGGCCTCGTCGGTGACGTTGAAGAAGTATTTCTCATCCGGGTCGCTGGCGATGTACTTGATCTCGCGAATGAAATCCTCGGGGTCCTGCTGCCGGCGGAGGTAGTGCCCCAACACCTGGGGAGAGGGGACCCAGCGTCACCCGGGGGCCAGATCCGGACCCCGACGGAGCTGGCATGGGCGTCCCCCACTGCAGCCTGGCCCGAAGGGGGAATGGGGAAACTGAGGCACGGTGCCTCCTCCCGGCTGGCGGGCAGGGAGGCGGCCGTGGCGCTCACCGCGATGGCGTAGCGGGTGACGTTGCGCTTTTCGCACTCGGCCAGAGCCTCGGGCAGCTCCTCGCCGTCGTGGGACTCCCCGTCCGTCACCACGATCATCAGCCGGGTGGCATCCGCCCGCCCGCCCTGCTCGGGGCTGAAGGCTTCAGTGCTGCCGGGGAGGGGTGGTGTGAGGCTGAGCCAGATCCCGATCCCAATCCCGACCCTGATCCCAATCCCAACCCCAATCCCTACCCTGATTTCAACCCCGATCCCAATTCCCATCCCCAATCCCAAATCCCAACCCCGATCCCAACCCCCATCCCAATTCCCATCCCGATTCCCAACCCCTATTCCCAATCCCAATTCCCATCCCCAATCCCAATTCCCAACCCTGACCCCATCCCCAATCCCAATTCCCATTCCGATTCCCAACCCCGATTCCCAACCCCAGTTCCCAATACCGATTCCCAATCCCAATTCCCATCCCCAATCCCAATTCCCAACCCTGATCCCAACCCCAATCCCAATTCCCATCCCGATTTCCAATCCCAATTCCCATCCCCAATCCCAATTCTCAACCCTGATCCCAACCCCAATCCCAATTCCCATCCCAATTCCCATCCCAATTCCCAACCCCAATCCCATCCCGATTCCCAACCCCCACTCCCAATCCCCATCCCATTCCATTTCCCATCCCCAATCCCAATTCCCATCCCAATTCCCAACACCAATTCTCATCCCGATCCCAACCCTGATCCCAACCCCAATCCCAACGCCCATCCCGATTCCCAACCTCAATCCCCAATCCTGATCCCATCCCAATTCACAACCCCAATCCCATCCCAGTTCCCAACCCCAACCCCGATTCCCAACCCCAGTTCCCAATCCCGATTCCCAATCCCAATTCCCATCCCGATTCCCAACCCCAATCCCATCCCAATTCCCAACCCCAATCCCAACCCCAATTCCCACCCACCCCACCCCCACCCCCACCCAACCCCCACCCCCAACCCCCAATTCCCAACCCCATCCCACCCCACCCCCAACCCCAACCCCCAACCCCACCCCAATTCCCAACCCCAATCCCCACCCCAACCCCAACCCCAACCCCCACCCCAACCCCACCCCAATCCCAACCCCAATTCCCAACCCCAATTCCCATCCCAACCCCAACCCCAACCCCATCCCAATCCCAACCCCAATTCCCAACCCCAATTCCCATCCCAACCCCAACCCCATCCCAATTCCCAACCCCAATTCCCAACCCCAATTCCCATCCCAACCCCAACCCCAACCCCATCCCAATTCCCAACCCCAATTCCCAACCCCAGTTCCCATCCCAACCCCAACCCCATCCCAATTCCCAACCCCAATTCCCAACCCCAATTCCCATCCCAACCCCAACCCCAACCCCATCCCAATTCCCAACCCCAATTTCCAACCCCAATTCCCATCCCAACCCCAACCCCAACCCCATCCCAATTCCCAACCCCAATTCCCAACCCCAATTCCCATCCCAACCCCAACCCCAACCCCATCCCAATTCCCAACCCCAATTCCCAACCCCAATTCCCATCCCAACCCCAACCCCAACCCCATCCCAATTCCCAACCCCAATTCCCAACCCCAATTCCCATCCCAACCCCAACCCCAACCCCATCCCAATTCCCAACCCCAATTCCCAACCCCAATTCCCATCCCAACCCCAACCCCAACCCCATCCCAATTCCCAACCCCAATTCCCAACCCCAATTCCCATCCCAACCCCAACCCCATCCCAATTCCCAACCCCAATTCCCAACCCCAATTCCCAACCCCAACCCCAACCCCATCCCAATTCCCAACCCCAATTCCCATCCCGATTCCCAACCCCAACCCAATTCCCAACCCCAATTTCCAACCCCAATTCCCATCCCAACCCCAACCCCATCCCAATTCCCAACCCCAATTCCCAACCCCAATTCCCATCACAACCCCAACCCCAACCCCATCCCAATTCTCAACCCCAATTCCCAACCCCAATTCCCATCCCAACCCCAACCCCAACCCCATCCCAATTCCCAACCCCAATTCCCAACCCCAATTCCCATCCCAACCCCAACCCCAACCCCATCCCAATTCCCAACCCCAATTCCCAACCCCAATTCCCATCCCAACCCCAACCCCAACCCCATCCCAATTCCCAACCCCAATTCCCAACCCCAATTCCCATCCCAACCCCAACCCCAACCCCATCCCAATTCCCAACCCCAATTCCCAACCCCAATTCCCATCCCAACCCCAACCCCATCCCAATTCCCAACCCCAATTCCCAACCCCAATTCCCATCCCAACCCCAACCCCATCCCAATTCCCAACCCCAATTCCCAACCCCAATTCCCATCCCAACCCCAACCCCAACCCCATCCCAATTCCCAACCCCAATTCCCAACCCCAATTCCCATCCCAACCCCAACCCCAACCCCATCCCAATTCCCAACCCCAATTCCCAACCCCAATTCCCATCCCAACCCCAACCCCATCCCAATTCCCAACCCCAATTCCCAACCCCAATTCCCATCCCAACCCCAACCCCAACCCCATCCCAATTCCCAACCCCAATTCCCAACCCCAATTCCCATCCCAACCCCATCCCAATTCCCAACCCCAATTCCCAACCCCGATCCCAACCCCGATCCCAACCCCGATCCCCATCCCCGTGCCCATCCCGCCGCCCGTTCCCGCCGGGCTCCGGCCGCGGGGCGCACCAGGCGCGGTGGATGGCGAGCGCCGTGCGCGTCTCCCTGCCCTCCTGCCGGCTGATGTTCTTGGCCGCCTCCACCACCTCCTGCGCCGTGCGGTACCGCCCCAGCGCCCACTCCTGCACCGCCCGCTCCCCGTACTGCAGCACCCCCACCTGCCCCACACGCCGCCGTCACCCGCGGGCCAGCGCCGTCACCCCCGGGGTGGCACCGCCACGGGGACGGCAGCACGGCCCTGGGGACGATGGCGTCACCCCAGGGGTGGCATTACCCCAGGGACTGTAGCATGGCCCTGGGGACAATGGCTTCACCCCGGGGGTGGCATCACCACAGGGACAGCAGCACGGCCCTGGGGACGATGGTGTCACCCCAGGGGTGGCATTACCCCAGGGACAGTAGCATGGCCCTGGGGACAATGGCATCACCCCAGGGGTGGCATCACCACAGGGACAGCAGCATGGCCCTGGGGACGATGGCGTCACCCCTGGGACAGTAACATGGCCCTGGGGACGATGGCGTCACCCCAGGGACAGTAGCACGGCCCTGGGGACAATGGCATCACCCCAGGGGTGGCATCACCCAGGGACAGCAGCATGGCCCTGGGGACGATGGGGTCACCCCAGGAGTGGCATCACCCCAGGGACAGTAGCATGGCCCTGGGGACAATGGCATCACCCCAGGGGTGGCATCACCACAGGGACAGCAGCACGGCCCTGGGGACGATGGCGTCACCCCAGGGACAGTAGCACGGCCCTGGGGACAATGGCATCACCCCAGGGGTGGCATCACCCAGGGACAGCAGCATGGCCCTGGGGACAATGGGGTCACCCCAGGAGTGGCATCACCTCAGGGACAGTAGCATGGCTCTGGGGACAATGGCATCGCCACAGGGACGGCAGCATGGCCCTGGGGACAATGGCATCACCCCAGGAGTGGTGGCACCCCAGGGACAGTAGCATGGCCCTGGGGACAATGGCGTCACCCCAGGGGTGGCATCACCCCAGGGACAGTAGCACAGCCCTGGGGACAATGGCGTCACGCTGGGGATGATGGTATCACCCTGGGGACAATGGTGTCACTCCAAGGGTGGCATCACCCCAGGGACAGCAGCATGGCCCTGGGGACAATGGCATTGCCACGGGGATTATAGCATGTCCCTGGGGACAATGGCGTCACCCCAGGGATGATGGCACTGCCCTGGGTATGGTGGCGTCATCCGGGGGACCTCATCACCCCAGGGACAGTGACGTCGTCCTGGACATCGTGGACATGGACGTGTCCTGGACACGTCGCCATGGCCCTGGGGACACCGGCGCGGCCCTGGGGACACCAGCATGGCCCTGGGGACCCCGACACCTCACCTGGATCTGCCCCGGCCCGATGAAGAACTTGCTGAGGACGTTGCTGAGGAAGTTCTGCACCTCGTACCAGGGGTAGATGCTGTTGGAACCGTCCAGGACGATGACGATGTCCATGTAGGTGGAGCAGCCTGGGGAGGGGGGGACGCAGGTGTCACCGGCCCGGCGTGGCACGGCCCCCCCCGGCCCCGCACGCGGCAGCCGCCCCCCAACTCACGCTGGGCCGTGGGCGCGACGGTCCCCACTGGCCGGAGGTCACCATCCAGCCGGGCGCAGAGGCCGGTGCTGTAGAGGGAGGTGCCGCACTCCTGGGACCAAAGCGGGGCGCAAGCCTGGGGGGGGGGGGACAGTGGGGGGGACACACGGAGGGCACACACACAGCATGGGCTTGGCAGCCGTCCCCGCGCCCGGCCGTGCCTCAGTTTCCCTCGGGGGGAGGCTCCTCTCACCACGAAGCCGCCGTCCTTGGAGTCCAGGAGGGTCATCCCCAAGTGGACGCTGTGGCCGGGGAGGGGGACGAGCCAAGGGGCTGCGGACCCTGGGACGGAGCGACGCCGGGGGCTCAGCACCGGGGTGACACCCCCCCCCCCCCCGACCCCACCGGGGTCCCCCCCCCCCGCCAAGGCCGTGCCGGGACCGGGCGAAACCGGGCACCGTCTGCTGCCCCCCCCCCCCATCCCCATGGCGGTACCGAGGTTGGCTTTGGCGCAGGTGGCGTTGGGGGGTCCCACGCGGCACTTGTAGATGTCACCTTGGCGGTCCCCGTCCCACGGGGCCCCCACCAGCAGCCTGCGGGGAGGTGGCGGGGGGGGGAAGGTGAGGGGACACCGGCAGGGGGTCACCGTCACGCCACACACGCCCCCCCGCCCCCAGCCCCAACCCCCGTCTCCGTCTTGGCCTCTCTCGGTATTTGGGGGGGCGCGGAGCCAAACCCTGCCGCCCCCGCGCTTCCGCCACCGGTTTCCGTCCGTCTGTCCGTCTGTCCCTCTGGCTGCGGTCCCCGCCGTCGGCCGCCCCGCCGTGGAACGGGCACCGGGCCCCCCGCCCCGGGTTTTACCCAGGGGGACCCTAATTTTCATTACCCGCCCCCCCCCCCCCCCGGCTCCCCTCCCTCCGAGCCACGCCGGGGTAAAGCGCAAATCCACGGCGAGCCTTAAAAGCCCATTTCTGCCCCCGGAAAACACCGCGGAGGCTTTGCTGGCCCCTCCCTGCCTCAGTTTCCCTTTTCCTGCCTCAGTTTCCCCTTTTCCTGCCTCGGTTTCCACTTTTCCTGCCTCGGTTTCCCCTTCCCCGCCTAATTTTTTCCTCTCCTGCCTCAGTTTCCCATTTTCCTGCCTCAGTTTCCCCTTTCCTGCCTGTTTCCCTCTTCCCTGCCTCAATTTTCCCCCTCCCTGCCTCAGTTTCCCCATTCCTGCCTCAACTTCCCCCTCCCTGCCTCAGTTTTCCCCTTCTCTGCCTCAATTTCCCCCTTTCCTTGGCTCAGTTTTCCCCCTCTCTGCCTCAGTTTCCCCTTTCCTGCCTCAGTTTCCCCATTCCCGCCTCAATTCCCCCATTCCTGCCTCAACTTCCCCCTCTCTGCCTCAGTTTCCCCTTTCCTGCCTCAGTTTCCTTCTTCCCTGCCTCAATTCCCCCATTCCTGCCTCAGTTTCCCCCTTTCCTGCCTCAGTTTCCTTCTTCCCTGCCTCAGTTTCCCCCTTTCCTGCCTCAGTTTCCCCCATTCCCTGCCTCAGTTTCCCCTCCTCGCAGCCCCACGAGCCCTGCCCCAGCCCCACACACCGACCCCGTGGGCCGTGCTGGGGGGGGGGGGGGGGTGGTGAGAGAGCCCCATGGGTGTCCCCGTGTCCCCCGTCGCCCCCCCTGGGTGCCACTCACCACTTGTCCCCGCCGCTCGCCCCGCTGCAGCACCTTGTAGCCAAACTGGCCCTGGGCTGGCCCGGGGAAGACCCGCGGCCGCCGCACGTCGACGTTGAACCCCAGGCACAGCCCTGGGGGCCGGGGGGGGGACAGTGACCCTGAGGGGGGCGACGCACACGCAGCCCCCCAACCGCCAAGACCCCACCCAAAGAGCCCCTAAAAGCTAATTTTTTGGGTGCTGCTGCGAGCACCCACCTCCCACCCATAAAAATTGGGGGGGGCGCGGGGGGGGGCAGGACATGGGTGCGACCCACGGGGGGCTTGGGGCGGTGGGGTGGGGGGGGTGGGGGTGGGAGGAGGCTGGTGGGCAAGTTGGTGCCCACCCATGGGTGCTCGGGGGGGGACCTGTGGGGAAAGAGGGGGAGCCCAGCGGGGAGGGGGGGTCCCCGGGGTGGGGTGGGGGGAATCTTAGGGGGCACTGGCTGCGGTGGTGGCCCCTGTCCCCGGGGGGGGAAGGTGGGGGGGGGTGGGCAGGGGGGTGCTGGGTGCTGAGCACCCCGTGTGCGGCTCCGAGCACCCCAAACGCAGCACCCAGCGCCCCGTGTACGGCACCCGGGACCCCAAACGCGGCACCCAGCGCCCCACAGGCAGCACCCAGCACCCCAAAATGCAGCACCCTTCATATAGCACCCAAGCACCCCAAATACGGCACCCCCAGCACCCCACATACAGCACCCACCACCCCAAATACAGCACCCACCACCCCACAGGCAGCACCTGGGACCCCAAACGCAGCACCCCACATACAGCACCCAAGCACCCCAAATACAGCACCCCCGGCACCCCAAGTGCAGCACCTGGGACCCCACATATAGCACCCAGCACCCCAAATACAGCACCCAGCACCCCATGTACGGCACCCAGCACCCCAAACGCAGCACCCCTCATATAGCACCATGCACCCCATATACAGCCCCCCCAGCACCCCAAGTGTAGCACCCCACCACCCCAAATGCAGCACCCAGCACCCCAAGTACAGCACCTGGGACCCCACATGTAGCACCCAAGCACCCCAAATGCAGCCCCCCCAGCACCCCAAGTGCAGCACCCAGCACCCTAAATGCAGCACCCAGCACCCCACAGGCAGCACCCAGCACCCCACAGGCAGCACCCCTCATATAGCACCCACCACCCCAAATACAGCACCCAGCACCCCAAGTACAGCACCTGGGACCCCACATATAGCACCCAAGCACCCCAAATGCAGCCCCCCCAGCACCCCAAATGCGGCACCCAGCACCCCACATATAGCACTGAGCTCCCCAAATGCGGCACCCAGCACCCCAAACGTGGCACCCAGCACCCCACATATAGCACCCAGCACCCCACATATAGCCCTGAGCACCCCAAATGCAGCACCCAGCACCCCAGGAAGCCCCAGGGTGGACGGGACAACTCGGGGGGGGGAGTGTGTGTATGTGTGTGTGTGTTCCATTTGGGGGGGCCCAGGGGGGTTGTGTTTGCCTCCAAACTTCAAAAGGCCTCCAAAGTGCTCCCCCCCACCCCCCCCCCCCCATATCCCCCCCCCCCGGCTCCGGGTGGGGAAACTGAGGCACGGGGAGCCCCCAGGGCCACCGGGGAGCGTGCCCCACTGTCCCCCCCCGGCCGGGCACGGCCCAGGAGCGCCGACGTGCCCAGATGGGACGGAGACGGGCTGGGACCCAGCCGCCAACCCCGCCTTGGGACAAAAAAACCTCAACTTTTTTATCTTTTTTTACACCCCCCCCCCCCAAAAAAAAAAAAATAGAGAGATTTGCCCTTAAAATCGTTTCTTAAGTTCCTTTGAGTGGGGTTTGGTTCCCTCCACGCCGGCACCGAGCCCGTCCCCAAAGCCGGGGGTGGTGGGAGGTTTTGGGGGTCCCCCCTCCAGCAATAAAAAAGCCCCAAATATCCTGGGAGAGGGGATGAGCCCCAAAACCAGGCTTTTTTCCCCCAAACGCCCCCCCCCGCCCCCCCCCAAGACCGGCTCAGCGGGGGGCATCCACCCATCGCTGAGCTCTGGGTTAATGGGTACCCAGCTCAGCCCCCACCCCCCCCCAAACCCCGCCGCGTCCCCAAAACGCCTCCGCTTCACCCCCCCAAAAAACACCTTCCCCCCCAACAAAAAACCCCTTCTTTTCCCAAATCCGGCTAAATTTTGGGGGTGACGTTACCTGGGAGCAGGAGCAGCACCCGGAGGAGCCGCCGGCACCCACCACCCTCCATCGCCCCGGAGCCGCCGGCTCAAAGGTTACTCTGTCTCCTTACGGGATATATATATATATATTTTTTTTTTTTTTTTTTAGTTTTTTTCCCTCTTTTTTTTTTTTTTTTTTTTAATATTTTTTTTCCCCTCCTCCTTCATCTTCAATTGGCTGCTAAAAATAAAACAGCCGGCGGGTTTGGGGTTTTTTTTGGTTTTTTTTTTTTTGGGTTTTTTTTTTTTTTGAGGGACGGAGTTGGGGGAGGGGGCCGGGGGCGGGGGGGGGGGGGGGAACCAAACCCGAAAAAAAAAAACCCCAACAAAACAAACCCGAAACCGACCCCCCCAAAAAAAACGGCCAAGTGGAGAAAAACGTGGAAAAAAAAAAAAAAAAAAAAAAAAAAGAGGAGAGGGAAGGGGGGGGGGGGGGGCAGGGGAACGCGGGGTCTGGGGTGGGGTGGGGGGGGGTGGGGGGGGGCTCGGGGTGCTGCTGATGGGGATTTTCTCCTTTTTTCCCGACAAACCGGACCCCGCACGGGGTGGGAAGGGCGTCCCCGGGGTGGGAAGCGCGTCCCTTGGTGTCCCCCCCTGGAGCAGGGTTGAACCCCCCGGAGGTGGCCGGGACACCCGGCTCTTCTCCCCAGGGACCTCGACGTAAGGCTGGGGGTGTAGGGGTGGGGGGGGTGGTGGTGGGGGGGGTTTGGGGGTCACCGCTTGTCCCCGCCGTCTCTCGCTGGATTTAGGGTGGATTTAGGGTCGCCACGTCCTCTCTCTGGGTGACACTGCCACCTCCTGGACACCGTCCCCATCTCCTGGCTCTTGGAGGAGAGCGAGAAGATGGAGTGACTTTGGCGAGGACCTCCCCCCCCCCCCCCACCCCAACTCCTCCGCTGAGGCAGGGGGGATGCTTGGCACACAGCGGCACCCCAAGACCACCTTCCAGCTGCTGAAGGACATGGGACAACAGAGGCCACCGCTACGTGGTGGCATCCACGGCTGTCTCCTCCTCGCCGGTGACGGGACCGAGCCCCCCGGGGCTGCCCAAGAGGCTTCGGAGCTGGAGCCAGAAGAAAGGGCGTCTCCCGGGCTCATGGGGCCACTCCAGGTAGGTTTTGCTACCCAACATCTTCCGGAGCCGGGCGAAACGCCGGGGCAAACCCCGAGCGTCGATGGGTTCCTTCACCACCAGGATGACGTCCTCGCTGCCCAGCCCCACGGCGCGCTGGTGGGCGAAGTAGAGCTCGTAGTTGCACCACTCGCTGTCGACGAAGCTGCGGGAGAGGACGAAGATGACCTTGGCGCTCCTCTCGATGTTCTCCACGATGTTGTCAATGATCCAACGGCCCGGCGTGAAGTCCCGCTCGTGGATGCAGAGCCGGTAAGGTGGCCTGGTGCTCTCCAACCGCTGCAGAAGCTCCCGGCGAACCCAGCCGGCGTCGGCGCAGCTGTAGGAGATGAAGGCGTGGTAGGAGCATCGCCGCGTGGTGCCCACCCGCCGCCTGCCGTACTTGGCACGCACCAACCGGTACGTGGCGCGGAGGTACCAACCAGCGTCCAGCTTCCAGCAGAGCACGGCGCACGCCGCCACCACCACTGCCGTGCTGGCCACCGCCATGGCCACCAGAGCCGGCACGTTGCATTCCAAGGGACGTGGGGTTGTAGGAGGCCACGGCTGTATCCAGCAGCGGCTCGGGGTGGTAGCAGGTCCAGTTGTGGGGCCAGTCGGCCAAGGTGGGGCGTCCCCGTTGCCGTGTCTCCTCCAGGAAGAGGTAGAGGTCGCAGGTGCAGTGGTAGGGGTTGTTGCCGGCCGCCAGGCTAACGAGCCGCGGCATGTTGATGAAGGAGCCGCGGTTGATGACGCCAAAGGAGTTGCCATCGATGGCCAGCACCTCCAAACGGGGGCATCTCCACTCGGAGGGGATGAACTTGATCTTGTTGCCACTCAACCGCAGCTCCTGGAGCCGGGGGCTTCGGGTGAAGTAGTCCATGTCCAAGCGGTCGAGTTGGGAGTAGGAGAGGTCCAGGTACTCCAGGGTGGTGGGCAGGCACCCAAAGGTGCTCACCGTCACACGGTTGTGGTGGAGGGCCAGCCAACGCAAGGTGTGACTCCATTGGCACGTCTCCTGCAGGCTGCCCAAGGCGTTGTGGCTGGCGTCGAGGCGGGTGAGCCGTGGCCAGGTCCGCGTCAAGGCGGCCACCACGGCCAGGCTCAGGAGCTGGTTGGTGGCCAAGATGAAGCTCTCCAGCTTGGGCATGACGCCCTGGTAGTGGCAACGCTGGTTGTAGATATAACCATCTTCCAGACGGTTGCTGGAGATGTCCAAGGCCTCCACGTTATGCAACTCACTCCAAACGTCACAGGGGACGTAGTTGAAGTTGACATTGATGATGGAGAGGGCGGCCACGCCGCTCAACCAGGTGAAGGTCCAGTCGAAACGCAGGATGTCGGGGTTGCTGATGTCCTGCAGCAAGAGGCGGTCGAGGCGCGGGGTGGCCGCCCCCACACCGGAACTGTTCCACCGCGGCGAGCGGGCAAAGTCGATGGCCACCAGCGCCAAGTCACGGATGCTGGAGCGTTGGACGTTGAGCAGGGCAAAGCGGAGGAGGTTCTCGTTGAACTTGCCCCGGTAGAAGACCAACTTGGTGATCCGCAACTCGGCCAAGCCGACGAAGGGATCGGCGTTGCCGGTGTAGTAGGTGAACTCGAAGAGGTTACGGAAGCGCAGGTAGTCGAGAGGTTTGTCCCGCAGGTCCCGCAGCATCACCGGCAGAGCCGTTGCGTTCTCGTCCAAGGCCACGTCACACCACAGCTCTGTGGTGTTCAACCACGAGAAAGCCCCGGCTTCGTACCAGCGCAGGCTGGAGGCCGATTTGATGGCGAACTTCTGCAGCGCCGTGTCCTTCAAGACGGCGAAGTCCCCCCAGGAGATGTCCCGCAGCAGCGGCCCCCCCAGCGACAGCTCCCGCAGCTGTCGCAGCCTGCCGAAGGCGCCGTCCAAGGCCGCGCTGCGGTAGAGGTTGTTGGACATGTCCAACCAACGGAGGTTGACCAAGGGTCGCAACGCCGGCGCTGGGATGTGGTGGAGGGAGTTGTTGAAGAGCCGGAGGTGCTCCAAGAGGAGGTTGGAGAGGAAAGCGTCCGGCGCGATGCGGGAGATGTTGTTGTAGCCCAAATCCAAGCGCCGTAGCTGGGTCATGCCGGCGAAGTCGCCCGCCGTGATCTCCCGGAGCTTGTTGTAGGAGAGGTCGAGGCTGCGCAGGCCGCCGGGGAGGCCGCTGGGCACCTGCGCCAGGCCCTGCCCCTTGCACAGCCCCGTCCCGTTGCCGGCGTCGATGTGGCACGGCGGCCGCGCCGCGTCCCCCGCCAGCGCCAGCAGCACCAGGCACCAAACCCGCCGGGCGGTGGCCGGGGGCCGCATGGCCGCCGGGGTGGCAGCCGGGGTGGCCGGGGAGGCGCCGCCGGTGGCGGGGATGGGGTTGGAAGGAGCATCCGGGCGTCCCCGCGGAGCCGCCCTGCGGAGGGAGATGGCAGGGGGGGGCGGTCAGCAGTGCCACGGCGGGGGGCACGACCCCGACCCCCCTGGGGAGCACCAGGATCAGCTTCGGGGTTAGATCCTGCCTGGGGGGCTTGGGGACTGGATCCCGGGGGATTAGGGAATGGATCCTGGGGGATTGGGAGGCTGGATCCCAGGGGATTAGGGAATGGATTCTGGGGGATCGAGGGACCGGATCCCAGGGGGGAGTGGGGGACTGGATCCCAGGGAGGATCCGGGGACTGGATCCTGGGAGGTTGGGGGACTGGATCCCAGGGGATTAGGGACAGGATCCTGGGGGACTGAGGGACTGGATCCTGGGGGATTGAGGGACCGGATCCCAGGGGGGAGTGGGGACTGAGTCCTTGGGGGGAGTGGGGGACCGGATCCTGGGGGGATCTGGGGACTGGATCCTAGGGGATTAGGGACAGGATCCTGGGGGACTGAGGGACTGAATCCTGGCGGATTGGGGGACTGGATCCCAGGGGATTAGGGACTGGATCCTGGGGGACTGAGGGACTGGATCTTTGGGGAGTGGGAACTGGATCCTGGGGGACTGAGGGACCGGATCCTGGGGCAGCGGGGACCGGATCCCGGCAGGGAGTAGGGGACTGGGTCCCAGGAGGATTTGGGGACTGGATCCTCAGGGAGTTGTGACTGGATCCCAGGGGCATCAGGGATTGGATCCCAGGGATCGAGAACCCTATCCTGGGGTAATCGGATTCCAGGGGGACTGGAGACCGGATCCCGAGGGCATTGCATTGGGGGTGGAGAGGGGTGGGGGGTGGGTGTCAGGGTGTCTGGGATTTGCAGACCCGATCCCGGGGTGAAGCTCAGCCACCAGATCCCCTGGGATTTGCGACACCGGATCCCGTGGGCTGAAGGCCCAACCCTTCCTCCTCTTCCTCCTCCTCGCTTGGGGCTGCCCGGAGCGGGGCTGGGGGTAGGGGGGGTGTGTGTGTGTGTGTGCTCCCCCGGGCCGAGCCCCCCGCTTGGCTCCCCCCGCTCATTTTCAGGGCGGGTTTTATTTTCCAATTAAAAAACAAAAAACAAACGAAAAAAAAAAAAAACACAACCCAAAAAACCAACCCGAAACATTCAAAAATTAGCTTTTTTTTTTTTTTTTTTTTTTGCACAGAGGCAAACTTGTGCTGCTCGACCGCCGGGCGGTCGCGGCCAAGAGTTTTGGTATTTTTACCGGGGGGGCGGGGGGGGGAGAATTGGGGGGGGGAGGAGGATTAAAAAAAGCAGGAAACTGGAGAAAAACAGACGGGCGTCTGTCCTGCCCCAGCGCCGCGGTGGCATGGCCAGGCCAAGTGCGGCCCCCCCCCCCCCCCCCCCCAGGGGTCCAGGGCCAGACCCCAGCCTAGGGGGAGGGGGGGACACACGTGGGGACAGGGGGGAGTCACCCTGCTTCGTCCCAAAACCGTGCGCCCCCCCCGCCCCGCTCCTCCCCACGCTCGCAAGGGAAGAAGGAAAAACACTTGGAAGTGGCCCAATATGGTGGCGCGTTGGGTGAGGGGGGGACCTGGGGGGGGGGGGGGGGTCACCCGTGGGAAGGGCCTGTGTCACCGCAGCACCCACGTGGGGAAACTGAGGCACGGGGGGGGGCCCTCCTTCCCCGCCCCCCCTCCCCCAGCCAAAGCCCTCCTGGCACCAAACTCTTCCTCATTCCTGACACCCACATGCGGCAGCAGCAGCACCCGCTCACCCCCCCCAAAAAACCCCCCCCCAAAGTTCCCCCCCCAGCCTGGCCCCTGCTCACCCAACGCGGCGCCTGGGATGCGGTGAGTTCGGCAGGTCTCAGCCGGGGCGGGAACGGGAGCGGGACGGGGCGGCGGGATGGCAGCCGGGGGGGGGACGGTTGGCACCCGGGGTGGAGGGGGAACTTTGTCCTCGGCAGGTTTACGGCAACGGGCTGCGCCGAGGGCCTGGATCGCAGCGCCTGAACGATGCCACCTTGCGCGTGTTCAGCGCTCCCAGTACAGCCCAGTGCCCCCAGCCCAGTACTCCCAGTCCGGCCCAGTACTCCCAGTTCAGCCCAGCACCCCCAGTCTGACCTAGCGCCCCCGGCCCAGCACCCCCAGTCCAGCCAAATGCCCCCAGCGCAGCCCAGCTTGGTGCCCCCAGTCCATCCCAGTGACCCCAGAGCAGCCCCCCCAGTCCAGACCAGGACTCCCAGTTCAGCTGAGTGCCCCCAGTCCAACCCAGCACTCCCAGTTCATCCCAGCGTCCCCAGTGCAGTGCTCCCAAATTAGCTCAGTCCCACCAGTTCAGCCCAGTGCCCCCAGCCCAGCACCCCCAGTCCATCCCAGTGGCCCCAGTCCAGCCCAGTACCCCCAGCTCAGCCCCCCCCCTCCACCCCAACACCCCCACTTCAGCCCAGCTCCAGCTCTGTGTCCCCAGCCCAGCTTGGCCCCCACCAGTCCCTCCCAGTAACCCCAGAGCAGCCCCCCCAGGTCCATCCCAGGACTCCCAGTTCAGCTGAGTGCCTCCAGACCAGCCCAGCCCCCCCCCAGTCCAGACCAGCCCCCCCAGTCCAGCCCAGCACCCCCCAATCCAGCCCACCCCAGTGTCCCCAGCCCTCCCAGTCCATCCCAGCATCCCCAGTCCTTCCCCACAGCTGCCCCATACAAGCCCCCCTCCACGGCTTGGCGATGCCCCGGCTCCATCCCTCTGCACACAGGGGGTCCTGGAGGGGGGGGGGTGCCCTGGGGAGGGGGGGGTGCCAAGGGGGTTGTCCCTGGGGGGGTGTCCCTGGCGGGGGGTGGGGGTCCCAGGGGTGTCCCCTCCGGCCCCAGCCCCTCACAGAGGAGTCCAGGCACCAGTCACAAACTGGGACACATCCAGAAGCCCAGCCCCCAGCCCTCTCCTTAATTAACGACTAACGAAGACCCTCCTCCAATTAACGATGGGTTTGGTTTTTCCCCCCCCCCCCTTATCTAAGGCCTGGTAGAAGCCCCAGTAGAAAATCTGTAGAAAACTGGGTAGGAAAACGCTCTAAACGGGTGTCGCGGGTTCTGCCGGGACGACGTCGAGGTGTCGCTGAGCCCCCCGTGGTCGCACCCGCCGTCGGGCCACGGCGGGACGAGCCCTGGTTAATTAATGCCAATTAAACTTCGATGACGGTTCCCGCGTCTGGTTTCGGTTTCAGGGTTTCTCTCGCCCGGGAAAGCCCCGGCGTGGCCGCAGGAGGGTGGCTGGCAGCACCGGGCTCTGGAAATAAAGATGATTAAGTTGCAATTAGTTCGGTAATAATGCTAATTAGTTGGAATTAGAAGCTCAGACCCAGTCCCTCCTCCCCCGGGGTACGATCTCTACCCTCCTTATAGTCCGCAGCCGGATAAATAATTGGAGAAATGGATTTTTTATTATCATTATTTATTATTAAAGACGATCCTGCTGAATAATGGGGATATTGTGGTATAAAATTGTAGATTTAAGAGCGCTGGAGGCTTTGGGGGGGGGGGAACCCACACACACACACACACACACACCCCCCCCCGCCACGCAACGACCCCGTATCCCTTAATTGCAGCGAAGACGCTTCCCAAGGAAAAGGGGGAGGCTGGAAAACGGTTGTACTGGGCTGGAAAAACCTTTTAATGGTTCTGCCTGGGCGGGGGGGTGGGAAATGAGGGGCCAACACACCCCTGAGGGCACATAAATGCCAGCGCGGAGGGTCCCGGCGGGGGGGGGGGGGCTGTTGGGGGGGGGGGGAGGTGAGGGAGGCCGGAGCTTCTGCAAATTTAACATAAAAATTAAAAAGAAGGATTAAAATGAAGGGTGACGATGAAATAACCGGGAGAGTTAAAGAAACTACGAAAATTAAATGAACTAAATATGAAATATTTATATATATATAAACAGATATAACATACTTTTTTTTTTTTTAAAAAAAAATACATATATATGGGTTTATTAACAGTAATTTTCTAGTAATTCGTAACAAAGAAATTCCCTGAGCCCCAGACCTCCATGTCCTGGCCCAGGGCAGGACCCCCCCAGCCCCTGACAGTGGGGTCCCCCTTGTCACCGTGATCCCCCCCCTCCCCAACAACACCCTCGCCCCCCCCCCCCCCCAGCCCCAGCTTTAGGTACTGGCTAATGAAGGCCCTCCCCCAATTAATGATGATTTTTCCCGATCTACGGGAATTTATCGTTTGTTAAAAGCAGGGGAAGCTGGAGCTCTGGGGGTGGGGGGGGGGGGCTGAGCCTCAGTGCTTCGAGGAAACCCAGGTGAGACACACACACACACCCCCCCCCCGCCCTGGGGGTGTGATGAGTCTGTAGGGTCTCAGCCGGGGCTATCGCCAGGCTCTGCCCGTCCCCAGCCCGGCGTCGTCCCACCACAGGGCTCTGCTGGTTTTCCACTGGTGGTCACGGGGGGGGGGGGTGTCACAGTGCGGGTGACAGCGTTCAGGTGAGAAGGGACCTTAAAGCTCATCCAGTGCCACCCCGTGCCCTGGGCAGGGCCACCTCCCACCAGCCCAGGTGGCTCCAAGCCCCGTCCAACCCGGCCTTGAACCCCTCCAGGGATGGGGCAGCCACAGCTTCTCTGGGCAACCTGGCCCAGGGGCTCAGCGCCCTCGGAAGAAGGAATTTCTTCCCCACATCTCATCTCAATCTCCCCTCTTTTGGTTTCAACCCATTCCCAACGTCCCGTGGCTCCCCTCCCTGCTCCAGAGTCCCTCCCCAGCTTTCCCGGAGCCCCTTGAGGGACTGGAAGGGGCTCCAAGGTCTCCGCGGAGCCTTCTCTTCTCCAGGCTGACCCCCCCCAGCTCTCTCAGCCTGTCCTCCCAGCAGAGGGGCTCCAGCCCTCCCAGCAGCTCCGGGGCCTCCTCCGGCCCCGCTCCCACAGCTCCGTGTCTCTCCCGTGCTGAGGACTCCAGAGCTGGACGCAGTGCTCCAGGTGGGGTCCCACCAGAGTGGAGTTGAGGGCTAGAATCACCTCCCTCGCCCTGCTGGCCATGCTTCTTTTGAGATGGTTGGCTTTCTGGGCTGCCAGCGCACGTTGCCTGCTCATGTTGAGCTTCTCATCCACCAGCACCCCCAAGTCCTTCTCCTCAGGGCTGCTCTCCAGCCATTCTCCGCCCAACCTGGATTTGTGCCTGGGATTGCCATGTCCCACGTGGAGGACCTTTCGCTTGGCCTGGTTGAACTTCATGAGGTTCGCACAGACCCACCTCTCCAGCCTGTCCAGGTCCCTCTGGATGGCAGCCCTTCCCTCCAGTGTGTTGACTGCGCCACACAGCTTTGTGTCGTCGGCAAACTTGCTGAGGGTGCACTCAATCCCACTGTCCATGTCACCGACAAAGACGTTAAACAGCACCGGTCTCAGCACTGACCCCTGAGGAACACCACTCGTCATTGGTTTCCACATGGACGTTGGGCCTTGACCACAACCCTTTGAGTGTGGCCATCCAGGCAGTTCCTTATCCACCGAGTGGTCCATCCATACAATCCATGCTTTTCCAATTGGGAGACCAGGATGTCGTGCGGGACAGTGTCGAACGCTTTGCCTAAGTCCAGGTAGATGACGTCGGTTGCTCTCCCCTTATCTACCAATGCTGTGGCAACATCGTAGAAGGCCACCAAATTTGTCAGGCATGATTTGCCCTTGATGAAGCCATGTTGGCTGGCACCGATCACCTCCTTATTTTCCATGTGCCTTAGCAGAGATTCCAGGAGGATCTGCTCCATGATCTTGCCAGGCGCAGAGGTGGGACTGACCGGTCTGCAGTTCCCTGGGTCTTCCTTTTTTCCCTTTTGGAAAATGGGGGTTGTGTTTCCCCTTTTCCAGTCAGCGGGAACTTCACCAGACTGCCACCACTTTTCAAATACAATGGAAAGCGGCTTGGCGACTTCATCCGCCAGCTCCCTCAGGACCCGCGGATGGATTTCATCATGTCCCATGGACTTACGCACCTTCAGGTTCCTCAGATGGTCCCGAACCTGACCTTCTCCTACAGCGGGGGGTTCTTCATTCTCATAGGCCCTGCCTTTGCATCCCGCAACCTGGGCAGTGTGGTTGGAGCCCCTGCCGGTGAAGACTGAGGTGAAAAAGTCATTCAGCACCTCAGCCTTCTCCATATCCTGGGTGACCAGGTCTCCTGTTTCCTTCCGGAGAGGGCCCACATCTTCCCTGGTCTTGCCTTTACCCCTGATGTACTTATAGAAGTTTTTCTTGTTATCCTTGATGCCCCCAGCCAGATTTAATTCTATCTGGGCTTTAGAATCTGGTTCCTGGTCGCTCGGACAGTTTCTCTGTATTCCATCCAGTCAACCCGTCCTTGCTTCCACCCTCTGTAGGCCTCCTTTTTTGCCCTTGACCTTGTCCAGGAGCTCTTTGTTAATCCACGCAGGCCTCCTGGCATTTTTGCCTGACTTCTTCTTTCTTGGGATGCTTTCCTGGGAGCTTTCTTTCAAGCTCCTGAGCTTGGAGGAGGTGATCCTTGAATACTGACCAGCTCTCTTGGGCCCCTCTTCCCTCCAGTACTTTTTCCCATGTTACCCTGCCAAGCAGGTCCCTCAAGAGGCCAAAGTCCAGGGCAGTGAGCTTGCTGCGCGCTCTCCTCGCTGCCCAAAGGATCTTGAATTCCACCATTTCATGATCACTGCAGCCGAGGCTACCCTTGAGCTTGACACTCCCCACCAGCCCCTCCTTGTTGGTAAGGACAAGGGCCAGCGTTGTTCCTCTCCTTATTGGTTCCTCTACCATTTGAGGAAGAAAGTTCTCATCGACACATTCCAAGAACTTCCTGGATTTCTTGTGCCCCGCTGCGTTGTCCTTTCAACAGATACCGGGGCAGTGGAAGTCCCCCATGATGAACAGGGTTTGTGGACGCGATGCTGCTCCTATCTGTCTATGGAGGGCCTCATCTGCTCTGTCGTCCTGGTCAGGTGGCCTGTAGCAGACCACTACCGTAATGTCCCCTGCCCCTGCGTTCCCTTTAATCTTGACCCATAAGCTCTTCGATGGGTCTTCATCCATCCCCAGGTGGAGCTCCAAAATTTCGAACGGCCAGGGCTGAGGCCCGCGGCGAAGGCGCCAGGGGGGACAACCCGGGCCTGTTCTCACCCCTTGGGCAAACCGCTTTCGCCACCGCCTAAGTCGCGGAGCACCGGGCTTTGCTGGCCAGCCATTCGGCGTTCTTGGCAACCAGGGCGGTGGCCGGGCCCGGGGCCGGGGCCAGGGCAGCAGGCAAAGCCCGGCACCCCAGTGCTGGGGCGGCGGCGGAAGCGGTTCACCCGGGGGGTGAGAACAGGGTCAGGTTGTGGGCCCTGGCTCCTTGGCCGGGGGGGGGACAGGCCCCGACGTTCAGGGTTCTGGGGGACCCGGAGCAATAGCCGAGGCCTGAAGGGGCATTTCGGGGTCCCTCGAGGACTAAAGTTCCACAGAGACGCACTTCGGAGGAGTGAGTGGTCATTTCCGGTACTCTGGAGGACTACACTGCCATAGAGACAGGCTTTGGAGGACTGAGGGGCACTTCCGCTTGTCTGGAGGACTAAAATGCCACGAAGAGGTGCTTCGGAGGACTGAGGGGGCACTTTCGGGGTCTCGGAGGGCTGAACTACCATGGAGACACACAGCGGAGGACTGAGGGGGGCACTTCTGGGTTTCTGGAGGAGTAAAGTGCAATAGAGGTGCTCTTCGGAGGACTGAGGGGACACATCCCGTGCTTTGGAGGACTAAACTGCCATAAAGACGTGCTTTGGAGGACTGAGGA
Organism: Rissa tridactyla; assembly: GCF_028500815.1. Classification (NCBI taxonomy): domain Eukaryota; kingdom Metazoa; phylum Chordata; class Aves; order Charadriiformes; family Laridae; genus Rissa; species Rissa tridactyla. The sequence goes on from NC_071488.1 coordinate 2,940,896, forward strand.
GCACTTCCGGGGTCCTGGAGGACTAAAGTGCCATAGAGATGCCCTTGAGAGGAATGAGGGGGCACTTATGGGGTCCTGGAGGACTAAACTGCCATAGAGACGCACTCCAGAAGACTGAGGGGGCACTTCCAGGTTCCTGGAGGACTAAGGCGCCATAGAGACGCACACCGGAAGGCTGAGGAGGCACTTCCGGATTGCTGGAGGACTGAAGTGCCATAGAGATGCACTGCAGAGGATGGATGGGGAACTTCCGGAGTCCTGGAGGACCGCGGGGCAATAGAGATGGGCACTTGGAAGACTGACGGGCACTTCTGTAAGAGCCGGTACTGGAGCGCCGATGGCCGCTCTCGGGCCTGGGCGGGTGGCACAGAACCCGCTCCGGGGGGGACTGAGGGTGGGGACGGGGGTCCTGAGGGTAATGGGGAGGCCTTGAGGGGGGTTGGGAGGTCCTGAGGGGACCCCGAGGGGGCCTGGGGCGTCCTGAAGGGTGATGGGGGTGTCTGAGGGGACTCTGAGGGGGGATGTTGGGGTGGAAGGAGGGCGCCGAATGGGAATGGAGGGGCTGTGGAGGCCCCCAAGGAGTGAGGGGGGGCCTTGATGGAGACTGAGGGGAGCAGGGGGGGTGTGGGGGCTCCGAAGGGTTATGAAGGGGGCTGGTGGGAGGCACAAGATGGTCCTGAGGGGGAGCAGGGGGGTTGACAAGGCCTTGAGAGGGGGTGGGGGGGCTGAGCGAGCTCTGAGGGGGGAACAGAGAGGGGAAGGGGGCACTGAGGGGGCCTGGACAGGGGTCCTGAGGAGTGATGGGGGGGAAGAGGGAGCCCTGAGGGGGAGTATTGTAGGGGTCTGCGTGGGGGAATATTGGGGGGAGCTGAGGGAGGGGCCTTGGGGGGGGCTGTGATGGGAGGGGCTGGCCTGAGGGACCCCTGAGCTGAGGAAGCTGCTGCCAGGAAAGCCCGGTGCCCCAGGGCTGGGACGGTGGGGGAAGTGCTTCCTCCAGGGAGTGAGAACAGGGACAGGCTGTTGGCCCTGGCGCCTTGGCCAGGGGGGACAGGCCCAGCCATTCGGGGTTCTGAGGGACCAGGAGCAATAGCAGAGGACTGAGGGGACACTTCTAGGGTCCTGGAGGACTAAACTGCCATAGAGATGGACACCGGAGGACTGAGAGGGCACTTCTGGGTTCTTGGAGGACTAAACAGCCATAAAGACATGCTTTGGAGGACTGAGTGGTCACTTCCGGTACTCTGGAGGACTAAAGTGCCATAAAGACGCTCTTCGGAGGACTGAGGAGGCACTTCTGGGTTCCCGGAGGACTGAAGTGCCATAAAGATGCACATTGGAGGACTGACAGGGCAATTCCGGTGCTCTGGAAGACTAAAGTACTATAAAGAAATGCTTTGGAGGGCTGAGGGGGCACTTCCTGTGCTCTGGAGGACTGAAGTGTCATAGAGAAGCATTTTGGAGGACTGAGAGGGCACTTCTGGGTTCCTGGAGGACTAAACTGACATAGAGACTCGCTTTGGAGGACTGAGGGGACACTTCTGGTGTCCTGGAGGTTTGGGGGGGTGGTCACCCAGCATTTGGGGTGCCCGTGTGGCTGACCGCCCCCGTGGCTGACCGCCCCCCACCATGCAGCCCATACCCGAGGGTCTGCGAGAGGCCCAGCAGCTCCTCCAATGTCATTGTCTTCGGCTTCAAGGGAGCGTCCCCCCATGACCGCCATGTCACCCCCCCCCCACCCCCGCCCCCGCCAGCAGGGGCTGCTTCCTCCGTACCAGCTACTCCCTGGGGGCCTGCACTGTCGCTGTCCTCGACGCAGGTACAGGGACACCAGGACGCCCTCCCGGAGCCCTCTGAGAGAGGCTGGGACCCCACACGTTCCTCCTGGAGCCCCCTGGGATCCTCCCACACCCGATCCAGAATCCCACGGAGCCCGCCAGGAAACTCCAGAGCCCTCCGGGACCCCCTGGAGCCTTCTCGGTACCCCCCACACCTCCCAGGGTAGAGGCTGGTGCGGCCAGGAAAGCCCGGCGCCCTGGGGCTGGGGCGGTGGTGGAAGTGGTTTGCCCGGGGGGTGAGAACAAGCCTGGGTTGTCGGCCCTGGCACCTTGGCTGGGGGTGCCAGGGCCAGCTGTTTGGGGTGGTCAGCGGCCAGGGTGGTGTTGGGGCCCGGAGCCGGCGGGGCCAGGAAAGCCTGGCACCCTGGGGCTGGGGCAGCGGTGGAAGCGGTTCGCCTGGGGGGTGAGAACAGGCCCAGGTTGTCGGCCCTGATGCCTTGGCCGGGGGCACCAGGGCTGGCCGTTTGGGCTTCTCGGTGGCCAGGGTGGCAGCGGGGCCGGGGGCCAGGGCCGCCACCACCAGCAAAGCCCGGGGCCCTGCAGCTGGGGCGGTGGCGGAAGCGGTTATCCCAGTAGATGAGAAAAAGCCCAGGTTGTCCCCCCTGGCTCCTTCGCCTGGGGCACCACCCCTGGCCATTGGAGATTTTGGGCCACTGGACGGAGCAGCAGTGGGGCCCGGCGCCGTGGCTTTCATAACCGCCGCATCCCTGGGCCCGAGTCCCTCCTCCGCTTGCTGCAGTCCCAGCTGCAAAAATCACGAAGAGGCGGGGATCGCTCCCACGGCCAATGCGCCAGGAGGGAAAACCGTGGCTTGTCCTCACGCTCTCTGGGAGCCACTTTCTTCACGCTGCAAGCCTTGGGCCCCTGGGATTTCCTAGCCGCGTCAGCCCCCAACCCACCTCCTCCACCCGCTGCAGGCCCGGCCGCAAAAATCGCAAGCGTCCAGGGATTGCTCGTACAGACGAGGCGCCAGGAGGGAAAACCATTGCTTGTTCTCACGCTCTCTGGGCACCAACTCCATCACCCCACAAGCCTTGTGGCGCCGGGCTTTCCCGGCATTGTCATCGTCCAAACAACCTTTCTTCGCTCTTCCTAGGGCCGGGCTGAAAAATGTAAGTCGTCCAGCGGCTGCCGGCTTCAAATCAGCCCGTAGGATTTGAGTAGCAGCAGCACCTTTCACACAATATCCAGTGCTGCGCCGGTTTCTTTTCCAGAAAACCACCGCTGCAAGACATTCAGGAAAAAAAAGCAATAAAATTAACATCTTATGCAAGCAACGCTCGTTTTCTAAACAGCCCAAACCCTTTCCACTCCCTAGGCTCTACTTCGTGAAATATTACTAATTAAATAAAAGGGAAATAATGAAATAGATACAATATTTACATATACAAAATCCTATCAAGCTCCCAGGGAGATCTCACGGGCAGGCACTGGGGAAGTTCCAGCCTAGACTCAAGAACGGATGGGAACTGGATTCCGGAAAACACTGATGGGGATCAAAGGCAGCCGAGCGGACAGGGTCTTCCACAGACGTCGGTCATTGAAGGAAGAGACCCATTGAAGAAGCGAAGCCATTGAAGAAGAAGCAGAAGAAGCCACTGAAGAAGAAGAGGAAGCCATTGAAGAAGAAGAAGAAGCCGCCATTGAAGAAGAAGAAGAAGAAGCCATTGAAGAAGAGGAAGCCATTGAAGAAGAAGAAGAAGAGGAAGCCACTGAAGAAGAAGAAGAAGAAGCTGCCATTGAAGAAGAAGAAGAAGCCATTGAAGAAGAAGAAGAAGAATAAGAAGCCGCCATTGAAGAAGAAGAAGAAGAAGACGCCATTGAAGAAGAAGAAGAAGCCATTGAAGAAGTGAAGCCATTGAAGAAGAAGAAGCAGCCATTGAAGAAGAAGAAGCCATTGAAGAAGAAGAAGCCATTGAAGAATCATAGAATTATTAGTGTTGGAAGGGACCTTAAAGATCATCTAGTTCCAACCCCCAAGAAGCAGAAGCCATTGAAGACACCAAACCCTTCAAAAAACCCCTTTAACAAACCCACCTGACCCCGTTGATCTCTCAGCTTTTACACTGAGCGCAGCAGATGGGATGGAACACCCTATTGGTCAGTTTGGGTCACCTGACCCGTCCAGTCCTCCTCAGAGGTGTGATCCCTCCATGGAGCAAACGACCAAATCACCTGCCCCTGGTTGGCAAAGCAACAAGAAAAAGCAAGACCCTCTCCCTGAAGAGACAGCCGGCTTTCATCACCCCACAGTCCTTGGGGTGCCGGGCTTTCCTGGGGACGTCATTCTCAAACCGCTCCAGGAAAGCTGGGGAGGGACTCCAGAGCAGGGAAGGGAGCCATAGGACGAGGGGGGAACGGTTTTAACCTGAAAGAGGGGAGATTTAGGTGAGATGTGAGGAAGAAATTCTTGGCCGTGAGGGCGGTGAGCCCCTGGCCCAGGTTGCCTGGAGAAGCTGTGGCTGCCCCATCCCTGGAGGGGTTCAAGGCCAGGTTGGACGGGGCTTGGAGCCACCTGGGCTGGCGGGAGGCGTCCCTGCCCAGGGCAGGGGGGTGCATTGAGATGCTCCTTCAGGTCCCTTCCGACCCAAACCATTCCGTGAATAAGGCGGATGCACCCCCAAAAGCTCAGCGCTGAGCTGCCCTACAACCCTGGATGGAAGGTCCCTGTCCCCGCTGTGGGGAGGTTTCCCGATGGTTTAACCTCAAACCCGCCCCAGTTGGAGCCCCGCTCGGGCACAGGCGTGGTGGGGACAGCATCCCCGTCCCCTCCAGAAAGCCCTGGCTGGCCCCTGTCGTGGGGATGACCCATGCACAGCGTGGGGGGACACTGGGACGACGCTGGGAAGGCCCCGCGAGCGCCCAAACATCCCCCCTGGCCCCGGGGGACGCCCAGCCCCGCGCGTGGTACCCGGCCGCCGGGGATGCTGGCAGGGGAGGTGACGGGTGTGGGATTAAATGAGTCATCGCAGGCGGGCGCCGCACTCTCGTGACTGAGGCACGGGTGGGCAGATGCCCACGGGTGCCTCGGGGCCGGGGGGGCTGCTGGGGGTCTCCATCCTCCAGACCATCCCTCTCCCGTCCAGGCACCGCGGCCACCGAGCCCCGGCAGGTGAATGGTGTCCTGGGGGGGTCCGTGCCGCTCTCCCCGCTTCTGCCCCCCAACAAGACGGTGAAGGAGATCGAGTGGAGCTTTTCAGCCGGCGCCGGTGCCACCATTCAAGTGGCAGAGTTCGGCCCCGGCGGCTTTGAGTGCCCCGACCCCAAGGACCGGTTCAAGGAGCGGCTGGAGATGTTCAACGCGACAGCGCTGAAGATCGGGGCCCTGGAGCGGGGCGACAGCGGGGTCTACGGGGCTCGGATTAAACTGCACCCGCCGCTGGATCGTGCACTGGAGCCCCCCCGAAGGTAATGACCAGGTGAGGCCCCCGGGGGAACTGGGGGGTGCTGCCTGGGAAGGGCTGTGCCGGGGGGTCACAGCCAAACTGGGGGCGCAGCCACTCTGGGGGTCCTCAGCCATAGCAGGGGGGTCACAGGCATGTTGAGAGCCGGGGGACATGGGGGTCCTGGCCACACCGGGGGTCCCAGCCATGCCAGGGGTGACGGCAACACTGGGGGTCCCAACCACAGCCCAAACTGGGGGTCCCGGCCACACTGGGGTCACGGCCACACCGGGGTCCCAACAATACTAGGGGTCCTGGCCATGCTGGGGGGTTCAGGCCAAACTGGGGGTCCCAGCCACGCCGGGGTCATGGTGTCACGGGGGTCCCAGCCACCCTGGGCTTCCTGCCACACTGGGGGTCCCAGCCAAACTGGGGGTCCCAGAAACATTGGGGTCATGGCATCACGGGGGTCCCAGCCACATCAGGGTCCCAGCCACCCCGAGGGTCCCAGCCACAGCGGGGTCCTGGCCCCAGGGGACGCCCCATGGGTGGAGGCTGGGCTGCGTGCCGGGGCAGAGCATCCCGCAGGGGCTCCCCGAGGCCAGTGGGTCCTTCGTCATTCTCCCCTCCCCCAAATTCCTGCTGCAGGGCCTGGGTCACCCCGAAAATCGCCAGGAGCGGAGCTCGCCGCAGAAAGCACCGGTCACCACCGGCTACGGGCAGATCCGTCGGGCGCCAGAGGACACGGCCGAGGAGGTGACATAGACCCTGAGGTGCGGCGGGGGCTGCCCCCAAAAGGCGACCGGGGACGGGGGACGGGGGGTGTCTGCATGTGGGGACGCCCCCCAACTGAAGGGTTCCTCTCTCCCGCAGGCACCCGCAGAGCCGGAGCATCGAGATTTTCCGGAAGGGCTGTAAAGTGCGTTGTGTGCCAAATCCGAACCCTCCAGCCCCTATTTCGGCTCCGGGCATGGGAGGCCCCATTTCGGGGTGACAGCCGGACGGACGCTTCGCCCCCCACCGCCGGCAACGCCTCCGGTTTCTCTCCAACCTCCTTGTCTGACGCCCTCCGAGAGTTTCTGGGCAGCGGGATCCCGGGCCGAGGGAGAGTGGAGCAGTGGCCATGCTGGGGGACCCTCCGTGTTCCCGGGACGCTCCGGGATGGGATGGGGGGGACACACGGGGATTCACCTCCCATGTGCCACCGCTGCCAGGATCGGCCGGGGCTGGGGACATGGGGGAGGGCACATGGACACATCCCGATGCCGGTTGGGCCGTGCCGCTCCAGCACGGCACTGCGGGTCCAGGATGAGTCCCCTGGGGGGACATTGACCCCCCCATCCTTCCCCAGCCCCCTCCCAGCCTCCAGCTCCTCGCGGGGACCCTCTGCGGGGTCCCACCCACTTCACCACTGCCACAGAGACACGGTGGGGGGGGACACCCCGGCATGTCCCCCCCATCCCATCCCATCCCATCCCGCCCCATCCCCATCCCATGCGGCTCCACTGGAGGGGACCCGGGTGGCATCTCCGGGGCCACGGAGGGACGCAGAAGGGACCGTCGCCCGTGCAGATCCCCCAAGAAACACCCCCTTTTCCCCCCCACCCCCCCCCCTCTCCGCCGTAGCCCGTGCAGCCCATGCACCGTCGCGACGGAGGGGGTGTCACCGCCTGTGTGTCCAGCACCCACTGTCACGGGGCACCTCGCTCGGCCGGACCTCCCGCCGCTGTAAAAACGGCGGATAAATGTCGGTGAGATCCCAGGGGAGAGCTGGCAGGGGGGCGGGCAGGCGCGGGCACGCGTGTGCATGCATGTACACGTGCATACATACATGTACACGTGCATACATGCGTGTAGACGTGCATACATGCGTGTACACGTGTGTACCCGCACTTGCACGCCTGCGCAGCCGCGCATGGACCCGTTGCAGTAAAAGCATCCTCGGGGGCGCGCAAACCGCCCAGGTTTCGGGGCTGCACCCTGAAAAGCCCCAGCCCACCCCCCCCAAACCCCCCCCCCAATGCCCGGGGGGGGACCCAGCTGCCTCTCGTTTCCCTTTTCGGAACGGCAGCCGCGGCACGACCTCCCCTTGCGGTCCGTGAGATGCCTGGGAACAGCCCGGACCCCCACATTCCCCCACTGCGAAAACAGGGGGGGGATGTTCCCGCAGTTCCCGCAGCCCGACTCTGCATCGCAGCCGGGACATGGCGGGAGAGCCGGGGGGGGGGGTGACAACAGGGCTGTCCCCAGAGACCTGCTTCTCTTACTTGTCTCCCCCCGCCGCGGTGGGGGTTCTGCTTCAGCGAGAGCTTCTCAAGCGAAGCCTTTGCTGCTGGCGGGGAGGAACCGGCCAGGCCCCAGTGGGAAACGCAGCCTCGGGGCAGGGGACGGGGCAGCCCTGGTGTGGTGGAGGGGACATCCCTGGTACGGGGGACAGGGCATCCCGGGTGCAGGGGACAGCGGGACATCCTGGGTGCAGGGGCCAAGAAATCCCAGGTGCAGGGGACAGGAGCATCCCGGGTGCAGGGGACAGGACATGCTGGGTGTGGGGGACAAGAAATCCCGGGTGCTGGAGACAGGACATCCCGGGTGCAGGGGACCAGAGCATCCCGGGTGCAGGGGACAGCACATCCTGAGTCCAGGGGACAGGAGCATCCCAGGTGCAGGGGACAGGACATCCTGGGTGCAGGGGACAGGAGCATCCCGAGTCCAGGGAACAGGAGCATCCCGGGTACAGGAGCATCCCAGGTACAGGGGACAAGAGCATCCTGGGTGCAGGGGACAGGACATTCCAGGTACAGGGGACAGGACATCCTGGGTGTGGGGGACAAGAAATCCCAGGTGCAGGGGACAGGAGCATCCTGGGTACAGGAGCATCCCAGGTACAGGGGACAGGAGCATCCCGGGTGCTGGAGCATCCCAGGTGCAGGGGACAGGAGCATCCCGGGTGCAGGGGACAGGACATGCTGGGTGTGGGGGACAAGAAATCCCGGGTGCTGGAGACAGGACATCCCGGGCACAGGGGACAGGAGCATCCCGGGTGCTGGGAGCCCACCCTGGGTGCAAGGGACAGCACATCCTGGTGCTGGGAGCCCAACGGGGACATTTCCAAGCCAGCGGGGACCTTCTCCCCAGGGTTTCAAGCCAGGCCAAACCCTCCTCGGGTGGAGCAGCCACCCAGGCGCGGCCACGCCGTGGGGACAAGGACTCACCCTGGTCCCATGTGTGCTCGGCTCCGGCGCGGTGCCCCGCAGCTGGCCCAGATGGTGTTATTTACCCGGCAGCAGCATCCGCCTCCTGCCTTCGTTTATTGCACCTGGGGAAAAAACAAGGGCTGGGCAGGTTGGGACCGGTTCAGGGACCAACCTTTGGGGAAGGGGGGGCTTTGGGGAACCGGCACCAAACCCTGGGCGCAGCGGGAGGGAGAGATTCCGCCAGCCCCCCCGAGCCACGCCGGCTGGGGCTCTGCGAGGTCCCCGCTGATGTCCCCACGGCGGGGCCATCGCCACTCCCCTGGGAAGGTGGGGGTAGATTTGCATGTTGACACCCTCCGAGCCGGTACGTGGGAGCTGAGCTCAAGCCTTCGAGCACCCAGCGTGGGAGCGATGGGGATGTCACCCGGCCGCCCGCGTCCCCGCGTCCCCTGGCTGCTGGTCCCCCTCCTCGTGGTGGCAGGTAGGCGTGAGGGGAGGGCAGCGGCCGCGCTGGGAGGGCACCACGGCTTTTCCAAAGCTTGCGACCCCCATTTATTACCCACCCCCTTTTTATTAGCGACCCCCAGTTCTTAGCGACCCCCATTTTTTAGCGACCGGGGGGGGTGGTGGTGGGAAAGAGAGCTGGGGAGCGCGGCTTAGGGTCCCAGTTGCAAAATGAACGTTATCCCCAGGGGGTTTAGAAAATATATGAAATATTAAGGGTGAGAAAAAGATTTTCTCCCCTGCAAAGGAGCTGGGAACGATGCACCGGGGCAGCGGCGGACCCTCGGGGTCGGGGTGGGGGGTGACCCGGGGGTGCTGGCTCGGCATTGCAGCCGATGGGGGAAGCGATGCGGGGCGTAGCTCAGTCTCCCCTCCTCGCTTTACTGCCGGCATAAATCAGCTCCCGAGAGGTTTACGGTCCCGGACGGGGCTGGGACCCCGGAGCTGAAACCTCGGGGCCGATGCCCGGGGCTGTTGACTCCTTCTTCTGCTCTGTGGCTACTGCCGGGCACCCCGGGCTCGGCCGAGCCGCTGTGGGGAAAAGGGGAAATGAATTTTTGGCGAGTTACAGAGGGAGGCAAAAAAGGGGCGACCTGTCCTTTTTGTCCGCCTGCATGGTTCCGCGAGGAGGAAGAGCGAGGCTGAAGGGTGGCTTGGCCCCATGGGGCCGGGGCGGGGGGGTTCGCATCCTGCGGCCATTTCGGGGAGAGAAGCTGGAAAACGCTCGACGGGTGCAATGGGTGGGCTGGGGGCTGGCCGGGGTCTGACCTGGGTGCCCTGGGGACGGCTGGGACACGGCGGTGCCACGGTCTCGCTCCCCGTCACGGCCGCCGAAGCCAACGCAGCATCCGACGAGGTGGTACCCAAACGCATCCCTGCCCCCCGCCTCCTCCGCCGCCCCCTCTCCGCTCCCCCACCTAGCACTGTGAGGGGTCCGCGGCCGTGCTGGCGTGACGGGGGTAACGAAACCCCAACACCCCGTGTGTGTGGTTTGCCAGCGATGCGCCGGCCGCGCCGTTCCCCTCGCCTCGCCTTCCTCTTTGCAAACCAAAGCGGCGGCGGTGAGCGTGGGGTGGGGGGGGGGGGAAAGGTCCGAGCCGGCCCCGAAAGCACGCAGGAAGCGAACAGCCTGCGAGCTGGGGTGCAGGACGGCTCCTGCGGCGTGGCGACGTGGCCACCCTGTCCGTCTGTCCCCCGGCTCGGGGTGGGGGGGGGGGGTGGGGGGGGAGGCTGCGTCGGCTTCTTGCAGCGTTTAGTGGCATCTCAGAGCCGCGGCCCCCGCCGTGTGGGCGGCTCTGCCGCCGGGAGCATCTCACTGTCACCCCAGGAAGAGAAGCAGCCCAGACCCCCCCCGACACCCCGCATCCCCAGCAGCGTGGGCAGGGGGGCGAGGGGGGGGGATTCTGCCCCTCTGCTCCGCTCGGGGGAGACCCCCCTGCAGTGCTGCCTCCAGCTCCGGGGCCACCAGAAGGACACAGAGCTGTGGGAGCGGGGCCGGAGGAGGCCCCGGAGCTGCTGGGAGGGCTGGAGCCCCTCTGGCCCCTGTCACCCCGTACACGGCGTGGGGAGACACAAGGTGACACTGGGACAACGCAAGACGACGCTGGGAAGGCCCCGCGAGCGCCCAAACATCCCCCCTGGCCCCGGGGGACGCCCAGCCCCGCGCGTGGTACCCGGCCGCCGGGGATGCTGGCAGGGGAGGTGACGGGTGTGGGATTAAATGAGTCATCGCAGGCGGGCGCCGCACTCTCGTGACTGAGGCACGGGTGGGCAGATGCCCACGGGTGCCTCGGGGCCGGGGGGGCTGCTGGGGGTCTCCATCCTCCAGACCATCCCTCTCCCGTCCAGGCACCGCAGCCACCGAGCCCCGGCAGGTGAATGGTGTCCTGGGGGGGTCCGTGTTGCTCTCCCCGCTTCTGCCCCCCAACAAGACGGTGAAGGAGGTCGAGTGGAGCTTTTCAGCCGGCGCCGGTGCCACCATTCAAGTGGCAGAGTTCGGCCCCGGAGTCTTCAAGCGCCCCGACCCCAAGGACCGGTTCAAGGAGCGGCTGGAGATGTTCAACGCGACGGCGCTGAAGATCAGGGCCCTGGAGAGGGGCGACAGCGGGGTCTACGGGGCTCGGATTGAACTGCACCCGGCACTGGTGGAGGATCAGTCCTTCAACCTCTCCGTCTACGGTGAGCGGCGGGTGGCGGCGCTGGGTTTCCAGCCCCCGGCAGGTCCCCGGTGGGACCAGCTCATGGGAGAGGCGATAAAAACCCTCCCGCTCCCGGCGTTATCAGCTCCTGGGAAAGGGGAAGAGAAATTGCTCTTGTTGCTGAGCATCTGTCACGGGGATTTTCCTGGGTTTATGACTAACCGCGATCCACTCCCACCTGCGCTTCCCCTTCCCGCACCCTCTGGCTGCCCCTCCAGCACAGGTCACCCTCCCTGGGGGACCCAGGGTGTCCCCGGGGCGTCCCCAAACACAGCAGTGTTTGCTTGCGCCTTAAACAGGGCCGGTGGCAGAGCCGGAGATCCAGTCCCAGCGGCACTCCCTCACCACCCAAGGGTGCAACGTCACCCTGCGGTGCCGGCTGCCGGCCGGCAGCGATGCGGAGGCCACCTGGCAGGCGGGGACGCCGTGGGGACAGCTCTGCGAGGACAACCGGACCCTGTGCCTGGCCGTGCCCGCCAGCGCCTTCGACTCCACCTACACCTGCGTGGCCCGAAATCCTATCCAGGAGCGGAACGTCTCCGTCCGCCTGGACACCCTGTGCCGGCAGCAGGGTAAAAAACCACCCCCGGCACCCGGTGCCACCCGCCCGGCGGGGTCCTGGCACCCACCACGGTTTGTCCCCGCAGAGACGCGTGGCTGGCAGAGGTGGCACTCGTGCCTGGTGCTGCTGGTGGTGGCCGCGGGAGCCCTGCTCGGCGGCGTCTGGCTGTGGAGGAAGAAGAAGAAGAGGAGGAAGAAAAGAGCCGGGGGAGGTGGGCGCTGCCGGGTCAGGGCCGTGTCCCGGCGGTTGGGATCGCTCGGCAAACAGAGCCGGGAAAGAGGGAACTGGCTTTTTTCCTCCGCTCCGGCTCTGCCTGCCTGGCCTCGCTGGGACCAGGGTGGCTCCAGCCCCCCCGTCCCTTCCGCCTGGCTCCCCCCGGCTCATCCCCGCCGTCTCCTCTCTCCGCAGCCGCCCTCGCCTTCCCCACCAGCGAGGACGCTCCGCCGGAGCCGCAGTATGCCGAGATCCAGAGGAGATCCCCCCCGGAGACGGATGAGAGGGTGAGGCTGGGGGGGGGGGGGTCGGGGCCAAATTCGGCTCCTGGCCCACGGCACAGTGATGCCGGAGCCAAATTCAGCTCCTGACCCCTTTCGTGGCGATGCCGGGGCCGAACGCGGCTCATGCCGGTGCCGGGCTCTGGTTTCCAGCCCCTCCCCTCCAGGCGCGGTGGCCGAGGGTCCCTCCGTATCCCTGAAGCCCCCGGAGCCACCTGCACAGCTGGATCCCAGCAAAGTAGGGTCCCCACACAGCTGGATCCCTGCACAGCTGGATCCTCAGCCCCCTCCCCCCCCAGCTGCATCCCAGTAAAGTGGGATTCCTGCACAGCTGGATCCCTGCACAGCTGGATCCTCACATGGTCACACTCCCGCACAGCTGGATCCCAGTAAAGGGGAACCCCTGCACAGCTGGATCCCCCTCACACCTGGATCCCTGCACAGCTGGGCCCCCATATACTAATACACCTTCACAGCTGGATCCCTGCACAGCTGGATCCTCACGCAATCACCCCCCTTGCACAGCTGGATCCCTGCACAGCTGGCTCCCCATGCAGTCATGCCCCTTGCACAGCTGGATCCCGCTAAAGCAGGGACCCCGGCACAGCTGGATCCCTGCACAGCTGGATCCTCATGCAGTCATCCCCCTGGCACAGCTGGATCCCGCTAAAGCGGGACCCCCGGCACAGCCGGATCCCTGCACAGCTGGATCCTCATGCAGTCATCCCCCCTGCACAGCTGGATCCCACTAAAGTGGGACCCCGGCACAGCTGGATCCCTGCACAGCTGGCTCCCCATGCAGTCATGCCCGTTGCACAGCTGGATCCCGCTAAAGCGGGACCCCCCGGCACAGCCGGATCCCTGCACAGCTGGATCCTCATGCAGTCATCCCCCCTGCACAGCTGGATCCCGCTAAAGCGGGGACCCCGGCACAGCTGGATCCCTGCACAGCTGGCTCCCCATGCAGTCATCCCCTTTGCACAGCTGGATCCCGCTAAAGCGGGACCCCGGCACAGCTGGATCCCTGCACAGCTGGCTCCCCATGCAGTCATGCCCGTTGCACAGCTGGATCCCGCTAAAGCGGGACCCCCCGGCACAGCCGGATCCCTGCACAGCTGGATCCTCATGCAGTCATCCCCCCGGCACAGCTGGATCCCTGCACAGCTGGCTCCCCACAGGCCCCTTCCTCAGCCCTGGGAGCGGCTCCCGGCACCGCTCGAAGCTTCCCTGGGGGGAGGACGCGATGGCGGCACCGGGGGACACTGAGGCCTTTTTCCGTGTCCCCAGGGGCTGGGGACCGTCCCCCCGCCGAAGGGATGGTGGCTCACGGCGGGGGGGGGGGGTGTTTTCTCCTTGTTTTTTGTCCCCCAGCAGCGGGACCACCCCACCACCATCTACAGCTGGGTGCAGGCAGGCGGGGGCGGCGGGGCCGAGGTGCTGGCCTAACCCGCCACGGCCGGTGAGTACCGCCGGCACCGGGGGGGGGCGGAGGTGGGGGGGCTCCGTCCTCACATCACCCCCCCCTCCCCACCCCGAAGGGACCCGGTTCTATCCCCGCGCTGACTGTCCCCCGCTTTGTCCCCGAGCAGGACGGAGCAGCAGGACGGTGACGGCTGAATCCCCCCCCCCCGACGGCGGCGTGGGCTGACAGACGCTCGTGTGTGTCTGTGTGTCCCCCCCCCCCACCGTGATGTCTCCTCCTGCCCCCTCCCTGCTCCGTGACCCCCCGATTCTGCTGCGGGAGCAGAGCAGGACTCGGGGAGGGGGCGGGGGGGGCAGCATCCCTTTGGGCTGCCACATCCCCTTTCCCCTATTCCAAGAGTTGCCCGGGGGGGGTGCGGAAGGGGCTGGAGGGGGGGGTCGTCCCCCCGCCACCCCCCCCACCCCTTTAGCTCACTGATGACTCTAATAAAGGCGGGTGAAGGCAAGTTGCGGGTGGATTTATGGGGGCCAAAGTCGTCGTCCCCCCCCCACTCCCGCCGCCTCGGGGCAGGCAGGGACATGGGGGCTCTGCAGCCTGGTGGGGGTCCCAGGCTGCCCTCCCCGCAGCGGGGCGGGGGGCTCTGGGTGGTGGGGGGGGCCGGTATGTGTGTGTGACAAAGCTGGGGTGGGGGGGACGACGACAGGGCCATGCTCAGGGCTGGGGCTGGCACCGGGATGGGGCCCCGTCCCAAAGCCGCCCCCGCCCGGGAGCTGCAGCAAGGGTGGGGGGGGGGGACGACACAGCACCCACGGGGTGGGGGGAGCACCCACGGGGGGGTAATAGCACCCATGGGTCTGTGCAGCGCATCGGGAGACACACGAGGGGTGTCCGGTGCGTGGGACCCCCCCGCCCCCCCCCCGTGGCCCCCAGCTGCCCCCAGCCCAAGGCCGGATCCTGCAGGGCTGGGTCCCCGCACAGCTGGATCCACGCACAGCTGGATTCTCATCCACTCACACCCCCCCAGCACAGCTGGATCCATGCACAGCTGGATTCTCATCCACTCACCCCCCCAGCACAGCTGGATCCACACACAGCTGGATTCTCATCCACTCACCCCCCCAGCACAGCTGGATCCACACACAGCTGGATTCTCATCCACTCACACCCCCCAGCACAGCTGGATCCACACACAGCTGGATTCTCATCCACTCACACCCCCCCAGCACAGCTGGATCCACACACAGCTGGATTCTCATCCACTCACCCCCCCCCAGCACAGCTGGATCCACGCACAGCTGGATTCTCATCCACTCACCCCCCCAGCACAGCTGGATCCACGGAAAGTGGGACCCCTGCACAGCTGGATCGCCATACAGCGGAGTCGCCACACAGCTGGATCCTGTTACAGCTGGATCCCTGCACAGCTGGATCCTCACACAGTCACACCCCCCCCCCCGCACAGCTGGATCCTCAGCCCCGCCCCCGCCGCCCCCCCCAAGCTGGTTCCCAGTAAAGTGGGAACCTTCACAACTGGATCGCTGCACAGCTGGACCCCCGTATAGCAGAGCCCCTGCACAGCTGGATCCTCACAAAGTCACCCCCCTGCACAGCTGGATCCCCGCACAGCTGCATCCTCGCCCCCCCCCCCCCCGCCCAGCTGGATCCCAGTAAAGTGGGAGCCCTGCACAGCTGGATCCCTGCACAGCTGGATCCTCACACAGTCCCACCCCTGCACAGCTGGATCCTCAGCGTCCCCCCCCAAGCTGACTCCCAGTAAAGCGGGATTCCAGCACAACTGGATTCCTGCACAGCTGGATCCTCACACGGTCACAGCCCCGCACAGCTGGATCCTTGCAAAGGGGGACCCCTGCACAGCTGGATCCTGGCAAATTAGGGTCCCTACACAGCTGGATCCCTGCACAGCTGGATCCTCAGCCCCCTCCCCCCCCACCAGCTGGATCGCAGTAAAGTGGGATTCCTGCACACCTGGATCCCTGCACATCTGGATCCTCACGCAGTCGTCGGCCCCCCCCCCCCCGCACAGCTGGATCCCGCTAAAGCGGCACCCCCGGCACAGCTGGATTCCCCCACAGCTGGACGCCCGTGTAGCCGGGGCCCCGCACAGCTGGATCCTCACACAGTCCCCCCCCGCACAGCTGGATCCCGGTAAAGCGGGACCCCCTGCACAGCTGGATCCCGGCCCCGCCGGGCCCTTCGCTTTCCGCCCTCCTTTGTCCCTCGCCGCCATCCGTAGCCGCGCGGGGGCGTGGCCGCTCCGTGCGCGCTCCCGCCAGGCGCGGGCCGGAAGCGGAAGCGCGTGGGAGCGTGCCCGGAAGTGTGTGGGCGGTGGCGGCGGTTCCGGTTCCGGCGGCGGTGCGGGGGAGGCAGCGGCGGCGGCGGCGGCAGCAGCGAGGCGAGCGGCGCGTACCCCGCATCGGCACCGCGGCCTGGGCGCGCTCCGCCGCCCCACCGCACCCGCTTCACCCGCCGGACCCTGCCCGGCCCCCGCCGCCCCCGCAGGTGGGTCCCGGTACCGGGCGCGGCCGAGCCGCCCCTTCCCGCCGCCGCCATCGCGCTGGGGACCGGGGGACCGGCTGCTGTGCGAGGTCTTGGCGAGGCCGGTTGTTGGAGGTGGGGGGGGCGGCGGGACGTGGTTGCTCCCGGCAACCGGGAGTCCCTCGGTGGGGTGAAGGCGGTGGCGGGGCCCGGTGGTGATGGGCGGGGGGGCGGGGAACGGGGACCCCGCGGTTACCGGGGGTCGTTCGGCGGGCGGGGCTGTGAGAGCGCTGTACGGCTGCGGGCGGCGGGGGGGGGGGGCCTCCCGGTAACCGGGCGCCCCGGTATGTGGGAGGCCGGTGGGGGCGGACGGTTCGCGACGGCGGTGGGGGCCGGTAACCGGGGGGGAGGTGGGAGAGAGAGTGGGTAGGAGCGGCGGGGAGACGGCGGCGGCGGCTTGGGCCCTTGCCGGGGGAAGGGTGGGGGGGGGCGGCGGTGCGGCGGCGGCCCCGCCCGAGGCAGGGGAGGGAGCGGCGGGCAGGCCGGGGCAGGCCGGCGGCAGGGAGCGGCGGCGGCGGCGGGGCTGTAACGGGAGCCCGGACCCGGCCGCCGCCGCGGCGCCTCGGCTCCTCCTGGCAGCCATTTCCAGCCTTTGAACAGTTCAAAGGAGGAAAACCCGGCGGGGACGGTTCCTGCGGAGGGGGGGGGCTCGTCTGGCTACCGGAGAGGCTCGGTGAGGGGGGGCCGGGGGGGGGGGGGATGTTTCCCCCGTTTCTCCTGGAGCCTGTTTTACCTTTTTGGCCTTGATTTCCGAGGCGCCGGGTGGTAGCGCCGAGCCGAGCCCACCTCAACCGATTGGAATCAGATGTGGCGTCTCGGAAGGGGGGGGGGGATCGGGAGCCGGGATTTGATTTGGTTTGATTTGATTTGATTTCCCACCCCACCCCCCCGTTTTTCCCTCGCTGGTACATCTGGGCGAGCTCAGCAGCGTGTGTATTTTGGCAGCCGAACCCGTCTCGGAACAGAAGACAAACTGTGTTTGGCTTGTTTTGTCTGTCTGACGGCCTCGCCGTGCCGCCGCGGTCCCTTCGCCGCCTTTAACGGCCGGGCAGGGCTTAAACACCACTTTTTTTTTAAATATTATTATTATTATTTATTTATTTTTTTCCCCGGCAAAAGGGGGTGATTGTGGTGAGGGAGAACCCCGGGGCAGCGTCTCGGGGGACGGCTGGTGGTGGCCTCCGCCGTGAAATTCCAAAGTGCCGCCCGCGAGAATGGAGCGGGGATGTCGCTGATGCCGATTTCCTTCTGTTTCGCAGTCAGCAGGAGGGAGAAAATGAAAGCAGGCTGCAGCATTGTGGATAAGCCAGAAGGAGGAGGAGGTAAGGAGGGCGAAAAGCTGAGTTGTTCAGCTGTTCCGAATTCTTTTCCCAGGATAAAAGAGCTCAGGAGGGATTAATTCCACCTCTCCCAAAAGCTCTCGTACGTGGGCAAAATCCGTGTGCGCGTGAGGATCGATCAGACGTTTGCTTGACGGGCTGTCGGCGTGTTTTTAAGAGCGCCGGGTTTAATATGGAAATAAATCTTGCCGGAGCTGTTTTATCCCTAAGGATTTGGGATCTCTAAGGTGGATCCCCCTCCGCTTTGGTAGAGCTCGTGCCTGGTTTTGGCTCAGGCGGCAGCCTGCGAGAGTGGTGTGGGTGGCGTTGGAGCGTGATGCCGCTTCTTCCCCGCTGCCGGAGAGCCTGAAATTGTGGCCACGATGATTTGGAAAAAAAAAAAAAACCCTAAAAAAAAAAAAAAACCACCCAAAGCCTCGCGTTAGTAGTTGTGCTGGGAAACTATTCCGAGAAAGCCGAACTTGGCAGGCGCTCAGAAACATCTGCCGGCGCAGTCAAGGCTGGAGCGGGCGGCCGGGCTCTGAAATAAGGGGGAGCGGGAGGTGCTGAGAGCTAGCCGCCCTTGCGCCCCCCCGCCCCCAACATCAGCCCACCAAATGCTCAAATCCGGATTATTCGCCTTGTTTGGGCCACCTGGAGTCCAAATTGTAGCGATTTCTGAAGCTTTTGGGCTCCTTTCCACCGCTTCTCGTGCTTTTGTCCCTTTCGGTTTTACCATTTTTTGGTGGTGTTTGGGGATTCTCCGAGGAGAGGGGAGGGCTAAGAAGAGTAAAAAAAAAAAAAAAATTTAAAAAAAAAAATGGGCAGGAGAGTAGGAGAGCCGTGTTTCTCTGCTTCCACCTTGGATGTTTAATAGAATTACAGCCCCCAGCGATGCTCTGTGGTCTCGCTCTAGAGAAAACACGATAAATACGCGGTTGTTGTGTGCTCCTGTCGCTGTCTGAACGACTTTTTCTTGCCCCTTTTCCAAGGTTATCATTTCCCGGAGTGGGCTTACAAAACCGAGTCCAGCCCCGGCTCCCGGCAGATCCAGTTATGGCATTTCATCCTGGAGCTGCTGCAGAAGGAGGAGTTTCGCCATGTCATCGCCTGGCAGCAGGGCGAGTACGGGGAGTTTGTCATCAAGGACCCTGACGAAGTGGCCCGGCTGTGGGGCAGAAGGAAATGCAAACCCCAGATGAACTACGACAAGCTGAGCCGGGCTCTCAGGTGAGGAGAAACCTCCGTGGAGGTGAGGGGTTGGTGAGGTGCCCTCCTTCCAGCCTCCCCTGCCTCGTTTGGCTAACTAATTGTAGATATTCAGTCCCCGGCTCGGCGGCGGTTGCGTTTTTGGGAGGTTTGTGTCGAATTTTGAGGTCTGGGATAGCAGATTGCTCGCCCTGTACTTGGGTGTGATTAGAGAGAGAGGGGGAGGGAGCTCCCCGTGCCGTCTTCTGCGTCACGGTGTAAATTTGCACCTCTAGCTCAGGTTGACGTTATCGGGATGACTTCCTTCCGGGGAGCTTTTCTCTCTCTTTTTTTTTTTTTTTTTTTCTCAGCTTCCATTGCCGCTGCTGGTTTGAGCAATGAAGGTGTGGGAGGAAACCAGGGGTGTTACTCTATTATCGCCCCATCAAGGGTTTCAGAGAAAGCAACTCCCCTTTCTAACATAATTTCTTCTTGGCTCTTTACCGCCAAATCCGTGCGAGGCAGAGGTTTGGTGCCAGTCCCACGGCGATGGCCTGGCCTGGAGGTTTCCCGAGGCCCGGTGACACAAAATTTGGGTATCCTTAAGGCCACCCTCTGGCCACCAGTGTCCCTTTGGGTGAGACAGGGGCTGAGCGTTCCTGGCTTTGCACTTCACAACCCCAAAGCCTCCGGGACAACTTTGCCCTCTTTTATTTACACCCTTCCGTAGGGTTTGGTTTTTTGTTTTTTTTTTTTTTTTTTCCCCCAGTTATCGCTGGGTATTTTGAAGTCAGACAGCGGAAAACTGAAGTATTGCAGCATTTCAGGCCTGTCACCTGCCAGGAGCGGCCGAGTTCCTGACAGGTTGGGGCATTATCAGTCAGTAACGTGGACTTCGCTGCCTTACGCCCTCCGATACCTCCTGGGTGGAGCTGACAAAGACAAACAAGGCAGCAAACACAAGAGTCTCGTACTGGAACAGGAAGGAAACAATAAATTCGGTGGCACCGAGACTGTAATTGGTGCATGGGAGGGGAAAATAGCCTCCACCTGCCAGCACCGATCACGTCTTGGCATCTCGATGCTGAGTGTGACGGCGACGGGGCGAGAGCGCTGCGGGTGTCGGCAGCCGCTTCAGTTGGGGACCTGTGGCTCCTTCCCCCCTTCCCCGACTCCTGCTTTGTTTGGTGCGCGCTGTGGCAACAGGCGGCGTGTGTTAATCCGCCTCCTAAGGACAGAGAACGGCGGCGACGAGCCGCCTGTAACACCTTTGTTTGTACACCAGGCCGAGGACAAACAGTGGTGGGGGTTAAGCGGGGAGGAGGCTGCGGTGGGGATTGTACCCTCTGTCTCCGCGGCCGAGTTCTTCTGCTTTCGTCCGGTGCCGCGAAGATGAGGAGGGGAGGCCGGGCGGCGATTGGGGCTGGCTCCCAGTGCCTGCCCTCCACCGCCCTGAGCCAACGCTGCCCGCGAAGGCGCGGGAGTGTTTTTAATCCGAAGGTGCAAGCGGGTGAAGCAGAAGGGAAGCAACTTGCTCATGGGCATGAGAGTGGCAGAAACCAGCTCTCCCGATTTCCAGCCCCGTGCTCCCGTAAGCTGTTACAATAGCCTGGGCGCCGTGAAGATTGCAGAAGTATATTAAAAAAAAAAAACCCAAATCTGAGGCTCTCTGGGGAATTTGGTGCCTTTTGCACGGAGTTTTGTTCGGCCCCAGCTCCGGTACACCTTCCCCTCTTCCAGTTTGTGTGTCTTAGCGCGGGTTCGCTTGAATTTTCCTCTCCTCTCCCGGGTCCTGGAGCGTTCCCCTGGCAGTCGCAGCCCCCCGGCCGGGCGTATTTCGCTGGCTGCGGGGCGCTTGCACTGCTCGGAATAGGGGTGAAGTGCCGGCACCATGCGGGATGCCTGTATGAGACCCCCCGCCCCCAACCCATGGCACTGGTCCCAGTTTGGACAGGGGTGAAAACCGCATGTACGGGCTTGGCTTGTTGTTCGGCTTTCTCTTCCCTTCAGGATCTCGCCTCTTCCCGCACGTTCGAAGGAACATAATGACCTGTAAAACGGTTTGGAACCTACTGCTAAAGAACGCGTTGTAAAAGGAGCGGGTGTCGTTTGGAAACTTCCCAACGGACTAATATTTTTTTTGTTTGTTTTTTATTGTCCTAATAACATAAATTCTCGGGGCGAATTAATTTTTGTAGATGCTTCAGAGGTGGATGTCGACGGCGCTAAAAGGAACGAGACCTTTGAACGGATCGCCGCCCGCTTTGATCGCTCTCTTTTACCTTTTGTTACCAGATACTATTACAACAAGAGGATTCTCCACAAGACGAAAGGCAAAAGGTTTACCTACAAGTTCAACTTCAACAAGCTGGTGATGCCCAACTACCCCTTCATTAACATTCGGCCTAACGGTGAGTGGAGGGTCGGGGCTGCTGGTTTTAAGCGTGGAACGGGGCCGGCACCGATCCGCAGATCCCCTATCAGTCATCTCCTGCGCTTAAAAGGCGGCCGGGGCAATCAACGCTGCTGCGGTGGGAAGGTCTGGACGCCGATAAAGCCTTATCTGGAGCCCTTTTTTCCCTCGGGTTTGTCCCAGCCGCAGCCGTGGTTGTCTTCGGGGGTGACTGGAGGCATTTTGGTTTCCTATTGGAGCTGGCTTGTCGGCCTGCCTTTATGGGAGTCGCCGCGGGTTTGCTTTGCTTTGCTTTGCTTTGCTTTGCTGCCTGGGGGGCGAGGGCGGGGGGCGGGTGTCCTTGGGATAAGCGGGTTTTAGTTCTCTTGCAGGGCCCTTGCCTCACTCACGTGTTTGTAACGCAGGTTTATGGGGCCATATAAATGTGACCCTTCTTGACAAGGAGCTTAGAGGTGCGCGGCGAGGCACGCACGCGGGCGGGCGCTGTCGGAAAGTTCGCGGCTTAACAGCGGTTTGCTCCCCTCCCCGCTTCTGCAAAAGCCCCTGGTTTGCTTCGGGTCTGCTCCTTTTCCAGCAGAAAGGAGCTTTTCTTAACCAGCTTCTCTCGAGAGTTCGGAGGAACGTCATAGCGCTGAGCGGTTCCCAGAGCGGAGCAGCAACTCGCCTGGGTTTGACCGAAATCGCGGGTGTTTCTCGATTCTCCCTGACAGCAGAACGGCGTTCGGGGTAACGAAAAAGATTTGGGGAATGGAGCATAATTGTTCCCTTCTCATCCTAAAAGGCCTTTGAGTCTCTTGCCAGGAGCAGTAGCAGGAGTTCGGTCTGGGTTTGTCCCAGAGTCAGCAGAACTGCTGTGGTTTCTCTGGAAGGAGGGTCCTTTTGTTTGCGAGCAACTTTTTGGTGGAGTTAAGTCCCGTCCCTGTCCCCCCCCACCCCAGCTAGATTTCTACAGCTGGGGTGATGGCCTCCGTAACTGCGCAGCCACGGCGCAAGCAGGGAAATTAGTGGCCATCGAGTCCATCAAAAAAAAAAAAAAAAAAAAAGGAAAAATCCCTTCTGGAAGTCATTACGGCGAGGGCCCGAGACTGCAAACCCTCGGCGGCAAAGAAAGCGTGAAGGCAGAGGCGCCTGAGCCAGCCTTTTCTCACAGCCCTGAGTTCTCACCTCTGGAAGAGCGCCCCAGGGGAAGCCTTGAAGATCCGTCTGGCAGGGGAGAGGGAGAGCAGGGGAAAGTTGGGGATTGAATGTTGCCTCTGAAACCCCGGCGGCTGAGAAAAACAGGTTCCGTGTGGGCAAGAGTATTTCTCATCGGGGCTCGTGCAGCCTGTGCCTACGTACGGCGGGTGGCTGCGCGTTGCATTCATTTATTTATTTATTTACTTTTTTTTTATCTTTTTTTTTTTTTTTTTTTTTTTTGGCTGGCGAAGCGACCCGCGTCCCTCCTCCCCGCCCCCGGGGAGTCCCGCCGCAAAGGCCGTTTCAAGGCATTGCCTTCGCGGCGCGCGCACGCACGCCAAGCCCGAAAACGGGGCCGGGAGAATAGAAATGTTCAGAAAAGGGCGTTCTGCTTCACCTGTGTGGGCCGCGCCGCCTTTATGGCAGCGGGGAGAAGGAAATCTACGCTCCAGGAGCCCTTAGCCAAAGCGCGGGGGTGTAAGATGTAGTACGAAGCTGCACGGCAAATCTATAATTACTTGCAGCAACGAGTCTGGGCAGTTCCAGCTCGATATTGCTCACTGCCGTTCCTTTTCCCTGTTTGCAGCCACTCCCTCCTATCTCTGGGGCACGCATTTAAAAAAAGAAGTTTGGAGAACTGGAATGCACTTGTCTAATTACAACCTGTTTTCTTTCCTTCTGGCTGGGATGGGGGTTGGGATATCGAACCTGTTTGGGGCACGCTGGCATCGGGTTTCTTCGCTGGCCTGGCGCGGTTTTGAAGGGGAAGGGAGAACCGAGGGGCGCCTTGCGGACGTGAGAAAGTAGGTGGGAGAATTTGCCTCCCTGTGGCTGGTTTATGGCAGGAGTTTCGTCGTAGACAGGCGGCTCCGTAGGCAACGGCGGTGGAAGAGGAGCTGGCAAAAACGTTAAGAGAGGAGGCGCGTCTTCCCAGAAAAGCCCAAATCAGTGACTTTCAGTCAGCCCCGGGAGCGCGAGGTTTACCGGCAGCGCTTCTGCCGGTGGCGTTGGAGCGGCGATTGCTTCACCCCGCTGCTCACGCACCCTCCTCGAGCCGCCGTCTGGTTGAACCAGGGCGGAGGAGGTCAGGGCAGGCCGTCCGAAAGTGGAAGTTCTTTTCGGTGGCGCTGGAGGTTCACGAAACCTCAGCCGGGGGGTGCGGGGGGGCGGGCGGAGAGAGGAGAAGCTTCATCCCCAGCGGCGGCGAGGGTTTGAGGTGGGCAGAGGAGAAGCGGGGAAGGGAGCAGATGGGGAAGGCACCTCCCATCTCGTCGCCCGCCGGGTTGTTGATAGCGCGTGGTATTTTTCTGTTACTCTTCCAAACGCCTGCGGGTGCAGCCCGAAAAGCAGCTCTTTACCTGTGATTTAACTCGCTCCCGTCCTCTTTCTTCCCCCCCACCACCCCGGCCCCTTCCCTTGTCCCAGGTGTGGTGCCGCAGAGCGCTCCTCCTGTCCCCACGGCTTCGTCCCGCTTCCATTTCCCACCGCTGGACAGCCATTCTCCCACCGAAGATGCCCAGCCCGCTCGATTCTCCGGTGGATCCCTGGTCCCATCTAATCCAGAAGCTTTGGGTGACGGCGGCGAGAGGAAGCCGGACATGCCGGAGCTGGAGGACGGCTCCTCGGATTGGCGCCGTGGCGTGGATCTCATGGCCTCACGCAACGCCGTGGGCGCCGGTAGCGTCAACCACCAGAAGCGCAAGCCCGATATTATGCTCCCTCTTTTCACCAGGCCTGGGATCTACCCGGATCCTCACAGCCCCTTTGCCGTGTCCCCTCTGCCGGGGCGCGGCGGGGTCCTCAACGTCCCCATCTCTCCGGCGTTGTCCCTGACTCCCACCCTTTTCTCCTACAGCCCCTCGCCGGGTCTCAGCCCCTTCACAGGTAGCAGCTGCTTCTCTTTTAACCCCGAGGAAATGAAACACTACCTGCATTCGCAAGCTTGCTCCGTCTTCAACTACCACCTGAGTCCGCGGACTTTCCCCCGCTACCCGCTCATGGTGCCGCCGCTACAGTGCCAAATGCCCCTGGAGGAGCAGCCCCAGTTTCCCATCAAGCTCCAGCCTCCGCCCGTGGGGCGCAAAAACCGAGAGAGACTGGAAAGCGCCGAGGAACCGGCCGCCCCCCAGCTGGCTACTCCTCCTCCCAGGGTCAAGGTGGAGCCCGCCGGGGACAAGGAGGTCGAGTCCGAAGAGCCGCTGCCGCCGAAAGGAAAAGAGAAAAACGAGAGAGAGGAAAGCTCCGGCGCGGCTGCCGGCCTGGAAGAGGAAAAAGGGCCCGTGTTTGCCAGACCAGCCGCGCCGTCGTGGCACCCGGCACCCAGCCAGGCCGGTTCCTCGGCTGAGGAATCCCAGGAGCAAGGGGAGAGCAGCGGGGAGAAACCCTCCCGCGATTCCGCCGGCGAAGCGGGAGCTCAGGAGAAACGCGAGGACGCCCTCATGCCTCCCAAGCTGCGTCTCAAACGCCGTTGGAACGGCGACCGGCAGGTCGACGGCCCCGAGGAACGGCCCAACGGCCGCCTCCACTGGAACGGGGCGCTGGGCACCCCGCACCTGCCGGCGGCTCCCAAAGCCGTGACGGCCGCTGCCGCCGCCGCCGCCGCCTCCGACGCCTAAACCCCGGCAGAGTC
Source organism: Rissa tridactyla (assembly GCF_028500815.1). Lineage (NCBI taxonomy): Eukaryota > Metazoa > Chordata > Aves > Charadriiformes > Laridae > Rissa > Rissa tridactyla. Next base: position 2,965,770 of record NC_071488.1, read on the forward strand.
CGTCTGGCCGCTGAAAACATCCGTGTATTTATGTAGCAAGGTTGCAGAGCGTGGGGAAGGGGGCGGGCAGGCGGTGGGGGGGGGTGGGTGGGGAGGGGGGGGCACGCGCTGGGGCTAGCCTGGTTTGGTAATTCTAGAAACTAGGGGGTTTTGGTTTGGGTTGTTTTTTGGGGTTTGTTTTTTTCTTTTTTTTTTTTTTTTTTTTTTTGCGTGTGTGTTCTTTTTGTTGGCGTTGTTGGATTGCAGGTGAGACGCGGTTGTCTCCGCTCCGGTTTGGGAGAGGCTTCGACGGGGGGGAAGCCGCCGGCGCCGCCGCTGCCGCCACGCGCGAGTTGGGCGCCTCGCGCCAACTCCGGGGCGCGGGGTTGAGGCCTCCGCCGGGATGGAGGGAATTCCAGAGACGGTCGATTTTCTTTCTTTCTTTTTTATTTTTTTTTTTTCTTTTTTTTTTCTCCTAGAAGCAGGAATCTCCGGATTTCCGTCTAGCTCCCCCTTAGTAGTCGTCTTATTTTTGATATACGGAGCCCGGGGTGATGGCGGGAGAGGATTCCCTGCCCCTTTCAGCCGGGGCCGTGCGTCAGGCTGGGAAAACCGGCTGCGTTTTTTGGGGGTTTTTTTTTGGTGGGGTTGGGTGGGGAGGGGGGGGGGAGGCTGGAGGAGGGGAGCGAGGGGAATTTTGCACTGTCGGAAGGTTGCGGAGAGACACGAGTTGGGAATGTCACCGGCGCGCGGTTGGGGACGCTGCCGGAGAGGGAGCCAAGCGGATCTCGGTAGCGCTTCAGGATACGATTAATGGTCCTTTTCGCCTTTTTCGATTTTTAACTGCAAAAGCCATGAGCAAAATATTATTTTAAAAAAAAAAAAAAAAAAAAAAAAACAACAAAAAAAAAAAACAAAACAAAAAAAAAACCAAAAAACAACAACAAAAAAAAAACAAAACGAAAACCAACGACAACAAAAAAACAACAAAAATCTTTCAGGGAAAGGGAGTGGGGTGGGAAAAAAAAAAAATAACCTAATGCCTTTAATATACGCATTAAAATGTACCCTAGGTTTTTCTTTTTTAAAAAAAAAAAATATATATATATATATATATTCTTAATTGTATGGGTGGAGTCGGGAGCGATTGGAAGATTAAGACTGAGCTGATTGCGGTGAGTTCATGGCGAAGGAATGACAGGAGCTTTGTTAAATCCGATCGCTTTTGTTTGGTCGTTCCCCCCCCCCAGCTCCCCGCCCCCCCCCCCCCAACACCCCCCACCCCCCCCCTTTTATCTCCCCCCCCCCTCTTTCCCCTATCACTTTGACTCATGCCTTAACTACGCGTACACTTTATGTGAGCCGGGGGGGGCCGGGAGCAGCCCGAGCTCCGCAGCAGCAGCCGCCGCCGCCGCTTTGGGTTTGGCGGCGGATTTGGGATTCGCAGAGGTCGGTTTCGGGTTTGTTTGGTTTTGGTGGTTTTTTTGGGTTATATATATTTTTTTTTTTCTTTTTTTTTTTTTTCTTTTTATTTGGGATTTTATCCGCCGCCGGAGAACGGCCGGAGAACCGCGCGGTGGTTGCGGGAGCGAAGGAGGGCTCCGCGGTGTAAATCTCGCTGTATTGATTGATGATGATGATGATGATTGATTGATGATGATTTATTATTAATTTTTTTGCTATAAATCTGCTATTTCCCTCCGCGGCTGCGTTTCTCGTTAGGCTGATTAACTTAGGCTGCGGATTTACACGCCGGGAACGCGCACGTCTCCCGAATCCCTGACGATTCCTTGAAAAGGAGCTTGGAAACAACCCATTGCCACGGGGCCGGAGCCGGATCCCGAGATTATTCCCGCGGGTAGATCCCCCCCCGCCCCGCCTCCCATCCCACCCCAGTCCAGAACTGGGCGACTCTTTGCAGGAGGGAGCGCGTTGCGAGCACAAAGATTAATTGCAAACGTTAATTAGGCAGGTAAAAAGCTGGGGGGGGGGGTGTGGTGTGTGCATCTATCGGGCCCTGCCGAGAGATGCCGGAGCCATCCCGAGGGATGCGGGGATTTTAATCCGCTTCCCTGGGCGAGCTCGGCCCCCCCTTCCCCAGGCTGAGCTCCGGTCCCCCCCCCGCCCCGCGCATGGATTTATGGAGCTGGGAATGGAGAAAAAGCGGGGGGGGAAGGATCCCCTCGATCCGGCCCCGGAGGGATCGGAGCCGGGGGGGGGGGGGGGGGGTTGGGGGGGGGGCTCAGCGAGTGAACTCAGGAATTAGAAACACGAGGCCTTTCCCATCAGGAATTCATATCGTCCCGTCCCCCCCCCCCGACCCCGAAGTGCCGGAGCCCGCGGGCGCCCTCCAGTTAAAGCAAAAAAAAAAGAAAACCACCCCCCAAATCGAACTGTTATTTGGCTTTAAAAGTTTGTAAATTTATTTTTTGGGGGGGTGGGGGGTGGGATGGGGCGAGGGGGGGGTCGTTGTCTTCGTAGCCATTGCACTGCAAAGCGGGAGCTCGGCGCGTTCAGGGATAAACGGACTCAGGTTCTCGGGACAACGGACCAGTGACGCCAGGCAGCGTCCCCCGTGTGTGTCCCCCCCCCCCCGCCATGTCCCCGTCAGCTCGGAGTGAGGGGGGGGGGTCACCCCGACGCGAGGCGGGGGCTCTTCCCCACTGGACTTCACATTGCCTGGCGGCAGCCTTGGCAGAGGGAGTGGGGGGGGCGGGGGGGGGGCACGTCGAAATAATGTTGGAAAGAAGGAGGAAAAAAAGAAAAAAAAAAAGTTTTGAAAGAAGAAAAAAGTTTCAAAAAAAAGGAAAAAAAAATTTCAGTGAAAAAATTTCAGGGAAAAAATCAGGAAAAAACATTTCAGAAAAATTTTGGAAAAAATTCTGAAAAAATTTGAAAAAAGTAAAATTTCAGAAAAAAATTTAAAAAAAATCAGAAAAAATAGAAAAAATTTGGGGAAAAAATTTGAAAAAATTTGGGGAAAATTCGAAAAAATTCGGAAAAATTCAGAAAAATTTCGAAAAAAATTCAGAAAATTTCGAAAAATTTCGAAAAATTTCGAAAAAATTTCGAAAAATTTCGAAAGAATTTCGAAACATTTCGAAAGAATTTCGAAACAATTTCAAAACAATTCGGAAAAATAATAAAATTTGGAAAAAATCGGGAAAATCGAAAAATTTTCAGGAAAAAATTTTGGAAAAATTTTCAGGAAAAAATTTGGAAAAAATTTTCAGGGAAAAAAATTTTGAGAAAATTTTCAGAAAAAAATTCAGGAAAAAAATTCAGGAAAAACATTTCAGGAAAAACATTTCAGAAGAAAAATTCAGGAAAAGACCAATTCAGGAAAAAAACCAATTCAGGAAAAAAATTTCAGAGAGAAAAAAAAAACAACCTTTTAAAAAAAAAAAAAGAAATTTTCCAAAAAAACCCCAAAAATTCCCAAAAAAAAAAAAAATCTCTCTCTCTCTCTCTCTATTCCGATGTGCCAAAACGTTTGGAGCTGTAAAGGGGGGGAGGGGGGAGGCGGCGGCCGCTGCTGTGAGTTCGCGGGGGGGGGCGGGGGCGGCTGTGAACCGTTTTCGCCGCGTTTCGCCGCGGAGAGTCCGTAGGACGGAGACTATTTCTAAGGGGACAACCCCGGGGGGGGGCGGGGGGGGTGAAAAAAAAACCACCCCCCCCACACACACACACCCCCCCCCCCTTCCAAAAAGGGAAGATGGGGGTGGGGGGGGGGGATGAGACGCCTCCCGACAACAGCCCGGCGGCACCCAACGAGCGGCGGAGCTGAAACCAGCCCCCCCCGCCCCCCCCGGACCCCGAAAGCCAGGAGGGGGGGGGGAGAGGAGGAGGAGGAGGGGGAGGAAGAGCCCCTCCAGCAGCATTAACTCGGCCGCCCATCGCCGCCCGCGGGGGGGTTGGGGTGTCCCTTCCGCTTTGCGCTTTTTTTTTTTTTTTTTTGAATTTTGTCTTTTTATTTATTCCATAATTACGTTTTTAAGGTAATTTTGTGTGTGCGCGCGGGGGGGGGGGAGGAGGGGGGGGGGGGAGGAAGGGGGGGGTTGGGGGGGGGGGGGTTGATTTATTATTTTATTTTATTTTATTTTATTTTTTGCGTCTTCCGGATTTTCAAAAGGAAAAAAAAAAAAAAAAAAAAAAATCATGAATTTCTTCTTTGGGTTTGAAACGGTTGGAATTGGGTCGGGGAGAGAAAAGCGAAAACCGGTGATTTGCTTTTTTGGGGGGTTTTTTGGGGGGGGGGGTTGTGGGTTTTTTTGTGATTTTTTTGTTTTGTTTTGGTTTTTTTTTTTTTGTTTTTCGGGGTTTTTTGGTTTTTTGGGGGGTTGTTTGGTTTTTTGTTTGTTTTTTTGTCATTTTTTTGGTTTTCGTTTTTTGCGTTTTGGTTTTTTTTTATTTTGTTTTTGGTGTTTTGGGGTTTTTTGTTTTTCTTTGGTTTGGCTTTTTTTGGGGGGGTTGTTTGTTTTTTGGTGTTTTTGGTTTTTTTGGTATCTTTGGTTTTTTGGGCTTTTTTTTGTTTTTATTTGTTTTTTGTTTTGTTTTTTTTTTGTTTTCTCTTTTGTTGTTTTTTTTGTTTGGATTTTTCGTTTGTTTTTTTTGGTTTTTGTTTGGTTTTTTGTTTTTTTTTTTGTCTTTTGGTTTTATTTTGGGGGTTTTTTTTTGGTTTTTTTTGGGGGGGGGTTGTTTGGCTTTTGTTGGGTTTTTTTGGTTTTGTTTTTTTTTTGTTTTGTTTTGGGGGATTTTTTTGTTTTTGGGATTTTTTTTGGTTTTTGGGATTTTTTTTGGTTTTTGGGAATTTTTTGGTTTTTGGGATTTTTTTTGGTTTTTGGGAATTTTTTGGTTTTTGGGATTTTTTTGTTTTTTTTGTTTTCTGTTTGGTTTTGTGTTTTGGTTTTTGGGTTTTTTTGTGGTTGGTTTGGTTTTTTTTTTGTTTTGGTTTTTTTTTTTGTTTTGGTTTTTTTTTTGTTTATGGTTTTTTTGTTTTGGTTTTTTTTTGTTTTGGTGTTTTGGTTTTTTTTTGTTTTGGTTTTTTGGGGGGGGGTTGGGGGGGTTTTTGGGGTTTGTTTTTTTTTTTTTTTTAGAGTGCTTTTTAAGGAGAAAGTATTTACCGATAGAACGTCGTATTGGGTTTTTTGGGGTTTTTATATATATATATATATATATATATAAATATATATATATATATATATATATAAAAAAAGAAAATTTTTTTTTTCTTCCCCCCCCCCCCTCCCCCAGGCATGTTCTTTTTGACTTTTTACTAGGATTCGATCCAGCAGGGATTTTTAGCCGGACGCGTACACGTCCCGGGGGGGGCAGCGGGGGGGGGGGGGGGGCGGGGGGGGGGGAGCGAAGGGGCCGGGACGTGCGCGACGGCGATGTACATACCCGTGTAAAGTAGCCTTGAAGAAAACAAAAAAACAAAAAAAAAAAAAACCAAAAAAAAAAAAAACCCAACAAAAAAAAAACCCAAAAAAGAAAGAAAAAAACACAACAAAAAAACACAACCCCCCCCCCCCTCCATTGTGCAGTGCCTTTAGACGTTCCACTTTCTATAAAGTCTTCAAAAAGAAGGAAAAAAAAGAAAAAAAAAAAAAAGCGCGGAGATAAAAAAACAAAAAAAACGACAAAAAAAAAAAATGTTTGCATATATATATATTATATATATATGATGTAATGTTATAGAAATATATGTATAATATACATATTTTTTTTTTCCAGGGGTATCTGATAGCTCTGTATTTTGTTATGGAAGTTGAAAGAAAACAAAACAAACAAAACAAAAAAAAAAGTATTTTACCTCAAATTAAAAGTTAAATAAACCTTTTAAATAAGCAATTTCTTCTGCTGGTAAATTGGGTTGGTTTTTTTTCGGGGGGGGGGGGGGGGGGGAGGTGGAGGCCGGGGGCTGCGGGGGGGGGGGGAAGTGGGGAGGGGGGGGGGGGGGGGTGTTTTGACCCGGCGCCGCCTCTGGATGCTTTTGGCTGGATTTTGCCCGTTTTTAGAGGATTCCCCCCCCCCCCCCCAAAAAAGAAAAGGGGCTGGGGGGGGGAGGGGACGGATGATGCCCCCCCCCCCCCGGGTCAGGGCAGGATTTTAGGGGTCGGAACCTCCTGGATCTTCGCACACGGCCCAGCCCCCTCCCCAGCCCGCCCTTATTACTGTGTTATGATTAATTATTATTAATAATTATTATTTTCTCCAGGCCCCCCCCCCACCCCACCCCACCCCACCCCCCCCCGGCTCCGTGCCACGCTCTCGGAGGGACGGCCCTGCCCGGCAAAAACCTTCCCCCTCCCTTCCCGGGACGCGCGATTCATCTAATGAGAAGTAAATTTAATTAAATTGGGGCGGGGGGGGTTAATTAAAGCTGACAGCCGGCCGGGGGCTTTATTTTTAATTTATCAATCAGCGCTTCTCAATCGGGGTGTGTGTGTGTGTGTGTGTGGTGTCTCAGGCCCAACTTGTGGGGCGGGGGGGGGGGGTGTGGGGGGGATTTGAGACAATTTTTTTGGGGGGGGGGGACCGAGGCCCGTGCGGAAGTTTGCAAAAACGGGCATTGCTATAAAAAACCAAAAAAAATCCCATTGCGCGATGAGGGACGGGGTTCAGGAGTCGCGTGTGTGTCTCCCCCCAAACCCCCCCCCCCCCAACCCCCATCCCGGGATGCTGCACAGGATCGGGCCCCTCCTTGGGAGAGAGGGGCTGGGAAAATTTGGGGGAGGGGAGGAAACAACGCACTTTTCGCAGACGCTTTTCTAGGTTAAAAGGGGAAAAAAAAGGTCAACTTTGGGGCCCCGTTTGGTGACGCAGACGAGCCCCCGCCGCGGATCCCGGAAAAACACGGGAGATTTGAGCCCAAACTGGGAAAGCCGAATTTCCGTCTTCCTAAATTTCCAGCGAGGGCCACGCGGGGATTTTCCCAAGCGGAGCCGGGAGCCGATGGAGAAGCCCATGAGGAGCCTCAGGAGCCGGGACCTGCGCTCCCGTCCTTCCCGTCCTTCCCGTCCTTCCCATCTTTCCCGTCCTTCCCGGCACCAGCACGGCCAAGAGCCCAGTTCGAACTGGGGGAGCAAGGTGGGGGCCGGCGGAGCACCCCCCGGTGCCATTCCTCCTCCCATTCCTCACTTTTCCCTGCCTCGTCCGGAGCGGCGCTGGCTCCCGGGATGGGGGTGATGCCCCAGGAGGACCCCGGGGGGGAGTCGCGTGCCTTCGTCTGACCCTCGTGTCACAGACCCATAGAACCGTGGAACGGTTTGGGGTGGAAGGGACCTTGAGGACCACCTCGTCCATGGGCAGGGCCACCTCCCACCAGCCCAGGTGGCTCCAAGCCCCGTCCAACCTGGCCTTGAACCCCTCCAGGGATGGGGCAGCCACAGCTTCTCCGGGCAACCTGGCCCAGGGGCTCAGCGCCCTCGGAAGAAGGAATTTCTTCCCCACATCTCATCTCAATCTCCCCTCTTTTGGTTTCAACCCATTCCCAACGTCCCGTGGCTCCCCTCCCTGCTCCAGAGTCCCTCCCCAGCTTTCCCAGAGCCCCTTTAGGGACTGGAAGGGGCTCCAAGGTCTCCCCGGAGCCTTCTCTTCTCCAGGCTGACCCCCCCCAGCTCTCTCAGCCTGTCCTTACAGCAGAGGGGCTCCAGCCCTCCCAGCAGCTCCGGGGCCTCCTCCGGCCCCCGCTCCCACAGCTCCGTGTCTCTCCTGTGCCGAGGGCCCGGAGCTGGAGGCAGCACTGCAGGGGGGTCTCCCCCGAGGGGAGCAAAGGGGCAGAATCCCCCCCCTCGCCCCCCTGCCCACGCTGCTGGGGATGCAGCCCAGGCTGGGGGGGGGTTCTGGGCTGCCAGCGCACGTTGCCGGGGCGTGTTGGGCTTCTCACCCCCCAGCGCCCCCAAGCCCTTCCCTCAGGGCTGCTCCCCATTTCCCACCAGCCCGGGTTTGGGTTTGGGGTCGCCCCCACCCGATTTACCCCCCTGAGGTTCACGCGGGGTCACTTTTCCAACCTGTCCAGGCTCGGAGCAACACGGGCTGGTGGGAGGTGTCCCAGCCCAGGGCAGGGGGGTGGCACTGGATGGTCTTTCAGGTCTCTTCCCCCCCCCCAACCCATTCCAGGATTCCCTAAGAAACACCCCGCCCACAACCCCCCCCCCCCCCCGCAGGGTTTTCCCTTCTCCCTGGGAGGAATGGGAGCCCCGGCGGGGCTTGGGGCAGGGCAGGGTTTGGGGGTCCCCTGTCCCCACCTCGTCACCCCGGGACCACCAGCCGTGTGTGTCGTCGTCGTCCCCCCCCGTCCCCCCCATCCTCTTGCTTGTGGGAGGCGAAGATGAACCTTTCATCCGGCCTCCTCTTAACGGCAATTAAAACCGCCTCCGGCCCCTGTTCCTGCCTGGGGGGGGCTGTTAATCCCCCCTTGGCACCTGGGAAGGCCCCCCCGGGAGGAGGGATGAGCCGCGCTGTCCCAGGGCCCCATCCTGCCCCGTCCCAGGGCTCGGCACGACGGCGGTGGCAGCCAAAAAATGGCCCTGGAGGCGGCCGTGGTCTGGGGGGGACTGGGGGGGGGTATTGGCAGGGGGGTGGGGGATGATGGAGGGGGGCCGGGGCGCGCGGTAAAACGTGAGCAAAATGGGTTTATTAACCGGGATTGCATCGGGGCGATTGCCATCGATCGGCAGCTGTCACCTTCCCTCCCCGCTTCACGGGACCCGAGGAGGCTTCGGGAAGCGGAGCGGGACGCGCGCCCGCAGCCCACCCCTGTCCCACCCCCCACGCCCCTCTCCCTTCCCCCGCTCCCTCTTTTATCCTTTTCTGCCAATTCTGTCTTCCCCTCCCCTCGCCCCATCTCCGCTTTTACCACGTCTTCTCCCTCTTCATCCCGCCTCTCACCCCGTCCCTCATCCTCATCCTCCGACGAGCATCCCTCACCCCTCCGTCAGGCGTCCTTCATCCCTCATCCCTCACACGCGCATCCTTCATCCCTCATCCCTCACACGCGCATCCTTCATCCCTCACACGCACATCCCTCATCCCTCACACGCGCATCCTTCATCCCTCATCCCTCACACGCGCATCCTTCATCCCTCACACGCGCATCCTTCATCCCTCATCCCTCACACACGCATCCTTCATCCCTCATCCCTCACACGCGCATCCTTCATCCCTCACACGCGCATCCTTCATCCCTCATCCCTCACACACGCATCCTTCATCCCTCATCCCTCACACGCGCATCCTTCATCCCTCACACGCGCATCCTTCATCCCTCATCCCTCACACGCGCATCCTTCATCCCTCACACGCGCATCCTTCATCCCTCATCCCTCACACGCGCATCCCTCATCCCTCACATGCGCATCCTTCATCCCTCACACACGCATCCTTCATCCCTCATCTCTCACACGCGCATCCTTCATCCCTCACACGTGCATCCCTCATCCCTCACACGCGCATCCTTCATCCCTCACACGCGCATCCCTCATCCTCAGACAAGCCCCCTCTGCTTGTCCCCTCCTTCCTCCGGCTTTTTCACCCCGTTTCTCCTTTTTTCTTTTATTTCCCCCCCCTTCGCTCCCCAGCTCTGGCCTCTCCCCTCCACCCCGAGCCCTCGGCCGCCGATGCCCACGCCCATCCCTCGCCTCCCGACCCTCCTCTTGCTTTTCTCCCCTTCCCGCCCTCAACGTATTATTATTTCAATTCGCGAGGTTTCCCAGAGGATGGGGGGTGTTGGGGTGGGGGGGGTGGGGGAGCAGATTAACACGTGAGAAATGACTTATTGATCCCGGCTCGCGCTTTGCGGCTCCACCCCGGGGGGGCGATGGGGACGTCTCGGCGTCCTGCCGGCCGTTATTGGCAACGAGTTACCGGGGCTGGACCGGGAGCATCCCCTGGGCTCTGTGCCGGTGTCACGGGTAGGGAGAAGCCGCGTGTCCTGGGTGCCGGGACACGGTGGGATACGGATCCAGCCCCCGGCAGTGCCACCGCCTCCCCATCCCGCTGACTCCCGGCGTGCTCCCAAAGTTCAAGTCTGAACGGATAACGAGCCGCCCAGGCCCTTCTTCCCAATTAGGAGGGAAAGCCAAAGGAGGGGGGAACTCGCCTGGCGCTTTGGTAGGCAAAGCTCGCCGGGCGCCGCGGGGGCCCTGGCACCGCGCCGGGGCGGCTGAGGGTGTCGCAATGGGTGGGCAGCCGGGAGCCGGCTCCACCCTGCGGGATCGGCAGCCAAGCTCCTGGATGGGCAAGAAACGTTCTCCGGCTCCACCCGGGGCCTCGGCGCTGCCGGGACGCGTCTGGCTGGCTCCGGCGGGGCTCGCGGGCGCTGCCGACGGAGCTGCGCCGGCTGAGAGCGGGAGAAGCTCGGGCCGAGCGCCGGGGATGCGCCGCGGGCACCCATGATGGGAGCATCCCGGGGAGCGCGGCCGGGCAGGGGGTCACGCATCCCACCCCGGGCCTGTATCCCAGTGGGATCTGGCCAGGGAGATGGTGCCTGACTGGGATGGGGGGGTCTCGGCACCGGTTGGGAGATGGATACGGCACGGAGAGCCAGGAGATTTTCCTTCCGGCCCCGATGCCTGGGCACCACGGACCCGGATAACTCCGTTTCGCAGCATCCCTGTGACCCCCGAGGGTGACCCCCCGCAGCCATCCCCAGCTCACACCCCCCTTTGCTGTCCCACCCCCACCCATCCATGCACCCCCTGCCCCGTGCCGCCCTGGCCTGTATCCCTTTCCATCGCGTTCGCCGCGCTTGATTTAACCGGGATTTCATTCCCCGGCACCGGGCGGAGCCGGGAAGGATGCTGCTCCCCACCGTCACCTTGCCAGGATACTCCTGGCAGAGGCAGGGGGTCTCCGGCTCTGTGCCCCCCAGCCCAGCCTTTCCCTTCAGGTCCTGGCTTTTCCCCACTCCCGGGGGGTCCCGGGAGGCCGAGCTGTGCCCGCCGATGCTTCCCGAACCCGGTGGGTGCCGAAAGCGTACGGGGCCGGGTCTTGCCGTCGAAGGATGATGCTGATCCTGGGGATGCGGCACATCCCCGGCCCCGGGAAGCCGCGGTTTGGTACCCAAATTCTGCACCACCCCCCCCCGCCCCCAACCCCGGCTCTGACGTGACCCTGCGCCGCCTGAGGTGATAAACTGATCCCGTCGCCTTTCCAACCGGCCAGCATCACCCGCTCCTCCCGGTTCCCAAGGATGGGGAAAACCGGGCTGGAGGGAACGCGGCGCCCGCGGCCCTCGGGTGCCCTGGGCTTCCCGTGTGGCTCCGGGGGGTTTTTTCCAGGGCTGGTGAATCCCCGGCCTGGCCAAAACATCCCTACTGGATCCCCGCTTCTCCGACGGGACCCCGCTGGGCTTCGTGGATGTCCCCATGGGTGCCCCGGGCCGGTGTCCCGTAGGGAGGGACGGGCGCACGTGGAGCTGCGTCGCCGTCACCGCAGGGAGCGGGAGGGAGGAAGAGGAGGAGGAGGATGGTGAACGGCAGCGGCCGGTGAGGGGTTCACGCAATCCGCGCAGCCTCCGGGGAGCGGGAGCGAGCGTGGCAGGGCTGGGGTTTTCGTTTGAAGTGACCCGAACTCCGTGAAACGCATCGGGGTGGGTGCACCAGGGGCGAGGACGGACACCGGGCGCCGGCGGGAGGTAGGAGACCCCTGAGCGATCCGGGAGAGGCACGGCCAGCCCTGCCCTCGCAGCCGCCCGGGGGTCCCTGCACCCCTCGCAGCCCTTCGTGCTCCCGGCGGGGGTCGGATGGCCCCGGCGATGGCAGCGGGGATGGCCCTTCGCGGCTGCGTGGGGCACGAGGTGGCTCTGCTGGGGGTCACTGCGGTGGCCTCGTGCTCCCAAGGCTGATCCGTGCTGACACCTCTGCCTGCAGGCAGGGCTTGGTACAGGCAGGGGTTGGTACAGGCAGGGCTTGGTACAGGCAGGGGTTGGCGCAGGCAGGGTTTGGTGCAGGCAGGGTTCGGTGCAGGCAGGGGTTGGTACAGGCAGGGTTCGGTGCAGGCAGGGTTCAGTGCAGGCAGAGGTTGGTACAGGCAGGGTCTGGCGCAGGCAGGGGTTGGCGCAGGCAGGGTTCGGTGCAGGCAGGGGTTGGTACAGGCAGGGAGGGTCAGATACAGGCAGGGGTTGGCGCAGGCAGGGGTTGGTACAGGCAGGGAGGGTCAGATACAGGCAGGGGTTGGCGCAGGCAGGGGTTGGTACAGGCAGGGAGGGTCAGATACAGGCAGGGGTTGGCACAGGCAGGGGTTGGTACAGGCAGGGAGGGTCAGATACAGGCAGGGGTCGGTACAGGCAGGAGTCAGTGCAGGCAGGGGCTGGTGGAGGCAGGGTTTGGTACAGGCAGGGGTTGGTACAGGCAGGGTTCGGTGCAGGCAGGGGTTGGTGGGGCAGGGTTTGGTACAGGCAGCGAGGGTTAGACACAGGCAGGGGTTGGTGCAGGCAGGGTTTGGTACAGGCAGCGAGGGTTAGACACAGGCAGGGGTTGGTGCAGGCAGGGTTTGGTACAGGCAGAGGTTGGCGCAGGCAGGGAATGGGGCTCGTTTCCCAGTTTCACCAGTTTCCCCGACTCACGGCTGGGTTTTCACCCCAGCTGCCTGGGGGGGTGCCAGCTCCTCCCGAGGGGATTTTAGGCAGGGAGGGAAAAACCCAAAGAGTTTTGAGGATTAGGGCTGGGCTCCGGGGGATGGAGCCGACGATATCCCAGCCCAAATCCCAGCTTCGCTCCTCGGGGTGGCCGTAGGAACCGGTGTAACACCTCTCCCCTCGTGCCCAGCAGAGCCGGCCCTGGGATGGCCGTATCCAACCCTGGATGGCCGTATCCAATCCGGGATGGATGTATCCAACCCCAGGATGGATTTACCCAGCTCTGGCATGACCATATGCAGCCCCAGGATGACCGTATCCAGCCCCAGGATGGATGTATCGAGTCCTGGATGGCCACATCCATCCCCGGTATGGCCAAATCCAGCCTCAGACGGATTTATCCAGCCCTGGGATGGACACATCCAGCCCAAGACAGCCATATCCAGCCCCAGGATAGCTGTATCCAGCCCCCGGATGACAATATCCAGCCCTGGGATGGATCTATCAAGTCCTGGGATGGGCGATATCCAGCCCTGGATGGCCATATCCAACGCCATGATGACCATATCCAACCCTGGGATGACCGTATCCAGCCCCAGGATGGACTTATCCAGCCCCCGGATGACTGTATCCAGCCCCAGGATGGCCGTATCCAGCCCTGGATAGACTTATCCAGCCCCAGGATGACCGTATCCAGCCCCGGGATGGCCGTATCCAGCCCTGGATAGACTTATCCAGCCCCAGGATGACCGTATCCAGCCCCAGGATGGCCGTATCCAGCCCAGGATGGATGTATCAAACCCCGGGATAGGCTGTATCCAGCCCTGGGACACAGGAGGGGAGCGAGCAGGGAACAGGGGACATCACCATCCCAGGACACGGCCCCCCGGGGATCCCCCCTCAGCCCCTCTCCTGGCTGTTTCCAGGGCTGTGACTCTCCGATGTGACCTTCATCCCCTTGTCATCCTCCTCCCCCCGCCCTCGCTCCCCTCCCGCCCCCCCCCCCCCCACCCCGTCCCCGTCCCTTTTGGGGTTTCGGTTTGAAACTTTTTAAATCCGGGTGTCCCAGGAGAGCGAAGGATGGGATGGAGCGGGACCAGGGAGGGGGAAACCGCCGGCAGAACCGGAGGATGCTCCGAGCCCGGGGATGGGGCTCCCTGCCGTGGCGGGGGGGGGGGGGGGGTCAGACCCTGTGTCATGGTGGGGGGGGGTCCCGGCCCTGGGAGATGAGGGGGTGACGAGCCACCGAGGGTGGCCGCGGTGACGCTCCGTCCCCATCCCCCTGTGGCAACCCCGCTCCCCTGCCCCACACCCGGGATCTGCCCCCCCCCCCCCGGCACCCTTTGGGGTCCCCCCCCCCAACCTGGGCTCCTCTCTGTTCCGACGCTCCCTAATCCGCTTGTTTTAATAGCATTAAACGCTTTGAAACAAACAGCCCCTTCGCCTCTGCCTTCTCCGGGGCGGGGGGTGGGGGGCAATGCCCCCCCCTCCCCGAGTTCGGGAGCGGGGGGACAGACACACACACTAAGGAGATTGGAGCGGGATTTGGGAGAGATAAAGGGGCAGGAACCCGGCCAAATCCCAGCCAGGATCAGGCCCAAACCCCCCCCCCCCCCCCTTCCTTGAACAACCCCCCTCCCCGCTGTCCCCCTCCATCCCGGGGGGGGACACAGGCGTCCCTTCCCACCCCCACAGACCCCTCCGCGTCTGCTCCTCTCCCCCTTAATCCAGGCCGGGGGGGGGGAGAACACCTTCACCCGGAGATGGGGCACCCCAGGAAACCACCCGCCCTGCTCCCCCCCCCCCCCCCCCCACTCCTGGAGACCCCCACCCTGCACCCACGGCTGGGAAGAGGCGCCCAGGCCCTCGTTAGGAGGAGGATAAACGAGGAGAGAAAAGCAAATTAGCCTTTCTGCGCCCCCCCCCCCCACAAAGGGAATATAGGGGGAGGCGGGGGGGGGGGTCCGCAGCCTCCCGGCCTTTGGCTCTGGGGGCCCTTTTTCCCTTCCCGCTCCCACCCCAAATCTCCCAAATTGCCCCGTTGGTGTTTATCCGGCTCGGACACAGGGTCGGGGGAGGGAGCCGGGGCTGGGTGTCGGGGGGGGGGACACACACAAAGCCCCCCCCCTCCCGTCACCCGGTCCCATCGCTCCCATCTCTTTATTTTCCCGTTATTTTTTTTTTTCGGCTAAATCCGGAATCCCGCTCAGATAAAACGGAGGGGGGGGTGTGGGGGGTGTGGGTCCAGGAAATTGCAGCCCCCCCCCCCCCCCCCCCCCCCCCCCAAGGGGCACAAACCTGTCGGGTTTTGGGCAGCGACTCCTCCTTGGGGACCCCCAAATCTTCCCCCCGCCCCCGCCTCTCCCCGCACCCCCGCACCCCGACCCTGCTCCTTCCCGGCCATTCCTCGCTCCCTCTCCTCCCTGTCGGGGGGGGGTTAAGAAGATTTACCTTAACCCCCCCCCCCCTTTATATCCGCAGGCGATGCTCCCTGAGACCCTCAGAGGGTTTCTCCTGCCCAGCAGCTCCCACCCGGGAAGTGCCCCCCCCCGCCCCCCCCCCCCCCCCCCCGGCGGGGCCGCAGGTGAGTGGAGTTGGGGGGGGGGGTGGCGGCGGGGTCCCCCACCCCCGGCACCCCACGGAAAGGGGTCAGGGATGGTGGGTTTGGGGGGGTTTGGGGGGATGCTGAACCCCCCCCCCCCCCCCCCCCCGCAAGCGATGGGGGCATCCCCCGAGCGATGGGGATTTCTCGGTGGTGGGGGGCACCCCCCGAGCGATGGGGGCATCCCGGTGCTGGGTGCCACCCTCCAAGTGTTGGGTACATCCCCCCCCGTCCAGGGTGCACCCCCCCCGATGCTGGGCGCATCCCTGGCGGTGGGCGAATCCCCCCCGACGCTGGGTGCTTCCCCCCAGCGTAGGGCGCATCCCCCGGGTGCTGGGTGTCCCCCCACGACGCTGGGTGCATCCCCTGGGTGCAGGGTGTCCCCCCATGATGCTGGGTGTACCCCCACCCTGTCGGGTGCATCCCCCGGGTGCTGGGTGTCCCCCCATGATGCTGGGTGTATCCCCTGGGTGTTGGGTGCACCCCCCCGGGTGCTGGGTGTCCCCCACGATGCTGGGTGTACCCCCACTGTGTCGGGTGCATCCCCCCGGGTGCTGGGTGCATCCCCTGGGTGCAGGGTGTCCCCCCATGATGCTGGGTGTACCCCCACCCTGTCGGGTGCATCCCCCGGGTGCTGGGTGTCCCCCCATGATGCTGGGTGTATCCCCTGGGTGTTGGGTGCACCCCCCCGGGTGCTGGGTGTCCCCCACGATGCTGGGTGTACCCCCACTGTGTCGGGTGCATCCCCCCGGGTGCTGGGTGCATCCCCCGGCTGCTGGGTGTCCCCCACGATGCTGAGTGTACCCCCACTGTGTCGGGTGCATCCCCCCGGGTGCTGGGTGCATCCCCTGGGTGCAGGGTGTCCCCCCATGATGCTGGGTGTACCCCCACCCTGTCGGGTGCATCCCCCCAGGTGCTGGGTGTACCCCCACCCTGTCGAGTGCATCCCCTGGGTGCTGGGTGTCCCCCCATGATGCTGGGTGCATCCCCTGGGTGCTGGGTGCACCCCCATGATGCTGGGTGTACCCCCACCGTGCTGGGTGCATCCCCCCGGTGCAGGGTGTCCCCCCATGATGCTGGGTGTACCCCCACCCTGTCAGGTGCATCCCCCGGGTGCTGGGTGCATCCCCTGGGTGCTGGGTGTCCCCCCATGATGCTGGGTGTATCCCCTGGGTGTTGGGTGCACCCCCCCGGGTGCTGGGTGTCCCCCATGATGCTGGGTGTACCCCCACTGTGTCGGGTGCATCCCCCCGGGTGCTGGGTGCATCCCCTGGGTGCAGGGTGTCCCCCCATGATGCTGGGTGTACCCCCACCCTGTCGGGTGCATCCCCCCAGGTGCTGGGTGTACCCCCACCCTGTCGAGTGCATCCCCTGGGTGCTGGGTGCACCCCCACCTTGCTGGGTGTACCCCCACCCTGTCGGGTGCATCCCCCCGGTGCAGGGTGTCCCCCCATGATGCTGGGTGTACCCCCACCGCGTCGGGTGCCTCCCCCCGGTGCCGGGGGCTCTGCTCTCTGCCCGCAGGCCGGAGGATGCCGCGTTCCTGCCTGTGCCGGGGGCTGCCCGTCCTGCCCGGCTCCTGCTGGCTGCCAGGTGAGCACCCAGAGGTGCCCAACGGGGGAGCGACAGGGTGGGGGGGGGGGCCTCATCCTCAGCCCCCCACTCTCCTCCCTGCCTCCGTCCCTCCGCAGACCCGCTCCGGGATGGGGCACGGATCTCCCTCACCAGCCTCCCCGGAGCTGCCTCGGGGTTGGGGGGTGGGGGGAAGTGACCTTGGACCCATGTCCCCCGGTCCCCAGAGAGCCCTAAGCGTGTCCCGCTCGCCCCGTAGGGCTGGTGTTCCCCGCCTGGGCGTCCAGAGCCGAGTCCAGCCCCGGCTCCCGGCAGATCCAGTTATGGCATTTCATCCTGGAGCTGCTGCAGAAGGAGGAGTTTCGCCATGTCATCGCCTGGCAGCAGGGCGAGTCCGGGGAGTTTGTCATCAAGGACCCCGAGGAGGTGGCCCGGTTGTGGGGCAGAAGGAAACGCAAACCCCAGATGAACTACGACAAGCTGAGCCGGGCGCTCAGGTGCCGCAGGGGACAGGGGACATGGAGAGCCCTCACCATCCTGGGGGACCCCATGGGGTGGCATCCACCATCCCAAGGGGAATCCACCAGGTGGCATCCGCCATCCCAAAGGGACCCAACAGGGTGGGAGCCAACAGGGTGACATCCACCATCCCAAGGGGACCCAACAGGGTGGCATCTGCCATCCCAAAGGGATACGAGGTGGTGGCATCCGCCACCCCAAGGTGACCCAAGAGGGTGGCATTTGCCATCCCAAGGGGATGCAACACGGTGGCATCTGCCATCCCAAGGTGACGCCATGGCGTGGCACCCACCACCCCGAAGGGACCCAACGGGGTGGCATCCACCACTCCAAGGTGATCCCGCAGGGTGGCATTTGCCATCCCAAGGGGACCCAACAGGGTGGCATCCACCATCCCAAGGGGACCCAAGAGGGTGGCATTTGCCATTCCAGGGGGACTCCTTGGCTCACCTGGTCCCAAGGGGACCCAACAGGGTGGCATCTGCCATCCCAAGGTGACGCCATGGAGTGGCATCTACCATCCCAAAGGGACCCAACAGGGTGGCATCCACCACCCCAAGGTGACCCCGCAGGGTGGCATTTGCCATCCCAAGGTGATACAACCCGGTGGCATCTGCCATCCAAAGGGGACCCAACAGGGTGGCATTTGCCATCCCCAGGTGACCCCATGGGGTGGCACCCACCATCCCGAAGGAATCCAACAGGGTGGTATTTGCCATCCCAGGGGGGGCCCTTGGCTCGCCTGGTCCCAAGGGGACCCAACAAGGTGGGAGCCAAGAGGGTGGCATCCACCACCCCAAGGTGACCCAAAAGGGTGGCATTTTGCCATCCCAAGGTGATACAACATGGTGGCATCTGCCATCCAAAGGGAACCCAACAGGATGGCATCACCACCCCAAGGGGACACCATGGGGTGTCATTTGCCATCCCGAGAGGACCCAACAGGGTGGCTTCTGCCATCCCCAGGTGACCCCATGGGGTGGCACCCACCATCCCAAAGGCGACCCAACCGGGTGGCATCTACCGCCTCGAGGGGACGCCATGGGGTGGCATCCACCATCCCAAGGAGATCCCCGGGGCTCGCCTGGTTCCCAGCCCTCGGTGGGGGTGTCCGTCCGTCCGTCCATCCCCCCCCCGCCCCGTTAACACCCCCCCGTGTCCCATCCCGTCCCCCCCCTCCCCCCCCCCGGCCCAGGTACTACTACACCAAGCGCATCCTGCACAAGACCAAGGGCAAACGCTTCACCTACAAGTTCAACTTCAGCCAACTCCTCTTCCTCACCTGCCCGCTGTGGGACGCCCGTGTCCCCCCCGCCGGGCCCCCCGCCGGGCCCAGCCAGGTAGGGGAGCTGGGGGTGGCCGGTGACACCCCTGGGGACAGGCTGTGCCCTTCCCCGGTGCTGCCATGTCCCCTTTTATGTGTGTCCCCCCCCCCGCAGTTGGCGCCCAGCGTGCTGCTGAGCCGGTGGGTGCTGGCGGAGCCGCTGGCCTGGCACTGGGGTCCGCGGCCCCCCCAGCCCCCCAACCCGTCGGAGAAGAGGGCGGCCACCAGCGGGACCCGTAAGTCCACCCAAATACCAGCCCCCTGCGCAGGCTTGGGGGGGGGATTGGGGGGCTCGGGGACTGGGTTTTGGTGGGTGCGGTGGGGGCTCGGGGTGCTGGGTGCTGGCTGGGGGGGGTCCCTGCCCCAGCGCAGGCAGCGCCGCTGCCGGTCCCACAGCAGCACCCAGCGGCTGCGGCTGGGAGAAAGGAGGGGGCCCCCCCATTTCCCCCCCCCGACCCCACGGAGAGTGGCCAGGACACGGGAGTGGGGACCAGCCGGAGCACCCCGGGGTGACACACGTCCTGCGGTGTCACCGCCCCCCACCTCCTCGGCCACCGCCGGCCGCGCTCACCCTGTCTCTCACTGCCCCACAGGCCTCGACTCCGCGCCCCCCCCATGCCTGGGGGGGTCCTGCTGCCATGTGGGGGGCCCGGAGGAGTTTCCCCCCCTGGTCACCTTCCCCCCGCCGCCGCCAGCCCTGGCCACCCAGGCCCCCACCTGGGCCACCTTCCCCGGCCACATCCTGGCCCCCCCCGGCCGCCTTCCGCCGCTGCTGCCCCCCCAGCCGGGGGTCCCCCCGTCGGTGCTCCTGCACCCCGGGTTCTGCGGGGTCCCGCTGGGGGGCGGGGGGGCCGATGCCGGAGCCCCCACCATGCTGGCTGGGGGAGGAAGGCGAGGAGGAGGAGGAGGATGAAGGCCAGAGCTCACAAAGCCAGAGCTCAAGGACAGGATGGGGGTGGGGGGGCGGGCAAAAGTGGGGTGCCCCCAGCCAGCACCTTCCCTCCCACCCCCCCGCCCCGCCAGGCCCCCCCCAGCTGGTCCCTCCAGCCGCCCTAGGGTGGGCTGTGCATTGAGTGGGGGGGGGGACACAGCCATGACACCCCCTTGTCCCCCCCCCCTCCCAAGCCGGCAGCACCCCAGGACATGACTGACGCCCCCAGCGCAGCCCCCCGCCATCGGGTGTCCCCCCTGGGGTGTCCCCCCCCCTCCCCGGCCACCGGGTCCCTGCCTGTACGAAGGGCAGGAACCAGTGTGTGTGTCGTCCCCCCCCCCCCCCCATAATAAACCAGTTTGCCGAAATTCTCGCCCTGGTTGACACCCCCAGACCCGGTGGCACCCCCAGACCCGGTGG
Organism: Rissa tridactyla; assembly: GCF_028500815.1. Lineage (NCBI taxonomy): Eukaryota > Metazoa > Chordata > Aves > Charadriiformes > Laridae > Rissa > Rissa tridactyla. The sequence goes on from NC_071488.1 coordinate 2,985,700, forward strand.
CACCCCCAAAGCCACCATCACCGTGAGGGGAGGCCACGTCCATGACATCCCCCCCCCACCGGGGGACGTGCAAACGGGATTTGGGGGGGGACACAGCGCGGGGGGGACGCAGGCAGGACGGACTGAACTCCCTCCCCCCCCCCCAAAGGTTGATTTGACCCCCGGGGGGGTGATGTGGGGGTCGGGGTGCGGGATTTGGGGTGCGGGGTGGGTGTGGGGGGGGGCCGAGGCGGGGGCTGCCTCTCGCTCCCAGGGATTCCCGGAAAACGGCTCATTTTCATTTTCACTTTTCCATGTTTTCCGCCCTGGGAAATCTGCGGGGGCGGGGGGAAAGGGGAGGGGGGGGGGGGGGAAAGTGCCTCGCTCTGCTTTTTGGGGACCCCCTCTGTGCCCCCCCCCTCACGGCAAAGGGCACCCGCGGGGGTTCCGGGGGTGGCGGGGGTTTGGGGGGGGGGGGGGGGGGGCTTATCACGGGGGAGGTGGGGTGAGCCCCCACGTCCCCTCCGAGGCCTTGCATGTCCCCCCCCCTGCTGCGGCTGAGGGCCCCCCCCCCACACCTGGGCGGCGGGTGGGACCCCCGTACCTCTGTCTATGGGTCACCCCATATGTGGGGACCCCCATACCGGGCTGGGGCTGGGGGTCCTCCCAAACCACGCTGTCCCCATGGGTCCCCCATATCCACGCTGTCCCCCCATGTGTCCCCCCCACCCAGGTGTCCCCGTGGGTCCCCCCCCCCAGTCTCTGCCATCCCTGTGGGTCCCCCATATCCACGCTGTCCCCCCATGTGTCCCCCACACCCAGGTGACCCCAGGGTCGTCCCCCCCCGCACCCGACTCTCCCCATGTGCCCCCCCATACGCACGCTGTCCCCATGGCCCCCCCAAACCCAGGTCTCCCCCTGTGGCCCCCCCACCCAGGTGTCCCCATGGGTCCCCCCAATCTCTGCCATCCCCGTGGGTCCCCCAGACCCTGGTCTCCCCCCGGGTCCCCCATATCCACGCTCTCCCCATGGGTCCCCCCCGCTCTCTGCCATCCCCACAGGCCCCCCAAACCCAGGTCTCCCCATGGGTCCCCCCCCCATCTCTGCCGTCCCTGTGGGTCCCCTCACCCGACTCTCCCTATGGGTCCCCCATGCCCATGCTGTCCCCCCGTGTGTCCCCCAGACCCAGGTGTCCTCATGTGCCCCCCCAATCTCTGCCGTCCCCATGGGTCCCCCATACCCAGGTTTCCCCTGTCTGTCCCCCACACCCAGGTCTCCCCATGGGTCCCCCCCACCCGACTCTCCCCCTGGGTCCCCCATATCCACACTGTCCCCCCGTATGTCCCCCACACTCAGGTGTCCCCATGTGCCCCACCAATTTCTGCCATCCCCAGCGTCCGCTGCACCCAACTGTCCCCGTGTGTCCCCCCAATCTCTGCCATCCCCATGGGTCCCCCCACACGACTGTCCCCCCGTGCCCCCCATACCCACACTGTCCCCCCCCGTGTCCCCCACACCCAGGTGTCCCCGTGTGCCCCCCGAATCTCTGCCGTCCCCATGAGTCCTCCCCACCCGACTCTCCCCGTGGGTCCCCCACACCCACGCTGTCCCCCCGCGTGTCCCCCCCCCACCCGACTATCCCCATGTGCCCCCCAATCTCTGCCGTCCCCCCGTGCGTCCCCCACACCCAGGTGTCCCCGTGTGCCCCCCCCAGTCTCTGCCGCCTCCGCGGGCCCCCCCCATCCCCACGCCGTCCGTGTGTGTGTGTGTGTGTGTGTGTGTGTGTGTGTGTGTCCCTTCCCCCGCCGTCCTTCCCCCCCCGTCCCCTCCTCCCCCGCCGGCGCTGCCCCCTCGGCGGCGGCGGCGGGGGCCGGGCGAGCCCGGGGATTGGGAGCGGGCGTAGGCCTCTCCCTCGGCCCGGCCCCCAGCGCCGCCGGGCGGGTCGGGGCCGGGGCCGGGGGGGGGGGGGCCGCGCCGCCGCCGCCGCCGCCGCCGGAGCCGGGCCCGGGGATCGGACGCCGGGAGCGGGGCCGGGCCCCGCCGAGGCCGCCCAGGCCGCCGCCGGGCTGCGGGGATGGTGGCGGCCGGAGCGGGGCGGCGGCTCCCCGCGCCCTGACCGCCGAGGGGCCGCGGGCGAGGCACCATGAGCGTGAGGCCTCCGCAGGCCCTCGACAGGTAGGTGGGGGGGACACCGGGGGGGGTAGGGGGGGGACACGGGGACACCGGGGGGCTGCGGTGCTTGGACCAACCCCCTCCTCCATCCCCCTGCTGAAAAAGCGGCGTTTTGGGGGGAAAACTCAGTGTTTTGGGGCGGCTGGAAGTGGTGGTGGTGGTGGGGGGGGGATCCCGTCCTCCGTGGTGGGCCTGGTGTGTGTGTGTCCCCCCGCCCCGCAATGACCGGGCCTTGCTTATGGGGTGGGTGGGTGTCCGCCCCCCCCCCCCCCCCCCCCAAAAAAATGCCCCAAAACCAGCCTGGTGGGGAAAAAGGCAACATGAGAAATGGGGAAACAGCCGGGTTTGCTCTTAAATCCCTTCCCACCCACCCCCCCCGCCGGCGCAGGGGAGCGTTTTGCCCCAGATAGCCCCACTTTGCCCCCAGATAGCCCCACTTTGCCCCCAAATAGCCTCAGTTTGCCCCAAATAGCCCCACTTTGCCCCAGATAGCACCAGCGTTTGCCCCATATAGTCTCAATTTGCCCCAAATAGCCCCAATTTGCCCCAAATAGTCTCAGTTTGACCCCAAACAGCCTCAATTTTAAGCTGAATTCTTTCAGGTGGGGTGTTGGGGTTTTTTTTTGGGGGGGGGGGGATGTTGGGGTGAAAGGGGGCGTCTTATCCTCGGTTCCTCACGGGGCGATTAAGCTAATTAAACCCCAGCGGGACGTGGTCGCCTTCTGGCCCGGGAAATGGGGGGGGGGGGGGGCGCAAGTGGTTGGGGGGGGTCCCACTGGTGTGTGTGTGTGTCCCTCGTCGTCCCCAGACAGCGTGGTGGCAGGTCGGCAGTGTCTTCCCCCCCGCCGCCACCTCGGGAAGACGGAGATCCGAGATGGAAACGGGCACCTCGCTCCATGCAGACTGGCATGGCGAGCTGGTGGAAAAAGCCCCCCCGCAAAAAAAAGAAACAAAAACTCCACAAACAAACCCCAAACCATTTGATTTTGGGGTGACTTGAGGAGATTGTGATTTCCCCGCCTGGGCGTGAGGAGCTTCCCGGTGTCCCCGGCACGGCCGGGACCCCCGGTCCATGCCACAACGTCTGTTCCACGTGGATCTTGCCCGTTTGTGCCCAAAACAAGGTTTTATTTTCGCATCCCAGGAAGAAAGAAGCGGGTCCGGGGGTGTCGGGGATGGGGGGACGCGGCTGCGGTGCCGCATGGGCTGGGGACGTCCCTGGCCGATGACGTCCCCTTCGGGGACATCCCCTGAAGATGCTCGACGTGGGTTCCCGGCGCGTCGGCACACTGTGCCGAAAAAGGTGGTTTGGTGCGTCCATTGGCAGGGCCGGCGGCGTATTCCCACTTCCTTCGCCATTTGCGTGGATTTCTCCCGTTTTTCGGAGCGCCTTTCTCCTGATTTTTGGGGGGGGGGGGGGGGGGGCGGGGAGAAAGCGCACGTGCGAAGCAGAGGGCGAAGCTGGAGCGCAAAATTGCCGCGTTTTTCCCTCGCTGTAACTCTTCAATTAGACGGAGAAACCGGCCAGGAGGCCAGCGACCTGTTCGCAGCCGGCCCCACTGGACCAGGAATTAAGGAGCTGCTGGATTTTCCAGGCAGGGAAGGGGCAGGATCGGATCCCCGAGCCTGACTTCCCCACCTCGGGAAGCCACGGGGCGTCATTCCGGGGCTTAAGGCTTCTCTCCGCTCTTTAAATAGCCGCCGTCTCCTCCTCTCTTTAAGGTCAGGCGCCTCAAGTGCCCCGGCCGAGGTGGCAGCCGCTTGTCGCCCGGGGGTGGCGTGGCTCCCCAGCCACAAAAACCACCGGAAAATGGGTGAACGTGAAGATTTCCCCCCCTCCCCGCCTAAAAAAAACCCACCCCAGCAGCCCCCGCCCTCCTGCTGCCACTAAGCCAACGATGGCGGTCCCCAATGCCCCGGAGAGGCACACCAGTGCAAACCAGTAGAGTTCTTCCTCCTGCGGTGGGGAGGAGGCGCGGAGGGAGCCGCGCATCGAGGATTTAAGTCGCCGCTCTCTAACCTCGTGTATCGCCAGGGCTTCCATCGCAGAAGGAGCCCACGAGGAGGCCAGGCCGGAGGAGAACATTCCGAGGGCGGCCCCGCTGGAAAAAGGCGCGATATTCCCCGCTCCGGGCTGCGCGGATTTTATTTCGGAGGAAAATCAGTCGGGGTGGGAGGGGAAAAAAAACCCATCCCTTGGGGGTAGGTTATTCCCTATCTCACTCGCTGCTACGAGATCTCGCACCACGAAAGCGCCGCCATCGGTGCCGGCCAAACCAGATCCGCCGGTCTGTGTTTTCCAGGAGACGAGTGGCACCGTTAATGATGTTAATGATTACACCGCTGGGCGCGGGGAGAGCTCGGGAGCGGATTCCCAGCCGCTCGCCCCGTCCTGCTCCGCGCGCCGCCGGCGTTCCCGGAAAAACCGGGCCCCTGGCGCTGCGGCTGAGCCGCATCTTCTTCCCGTCTCAGTTGGGATCCCGGTTCCGCTTTTCTCCGCCGGGTTCCCTCCGTCAATGCAAACATCGTCTAATTAAGATGTAAATACTTCGCTCACCCCTTCCTTGCCTCCCGCCTTGGCTCCCGCGGCTCTTCCCCAGTTCTTGCTGGGTGCAAGCACTCCATTTTCCATCTCTTTTCGGGGTCTAATCCTGCTGGGGAGATCCCATGGCTCCGGGAGTGGGGCTGGCGTTGTTGGGGGTCTCCCTTTCCCCTTGTAGGTGCTGCCGGCGGGGCCATTTCGGGAGAGATGGGGTGCGGGAGAGCACCGCGACTGCAAAACACAAGCGGGTTTTTTTTTTGCGTAACCGCCCGAAAATCGCAGCTGTCCCCGCGCTCAGCCGCCGTTCCTCCCCCCCGTGGGGAATTGGCATTGCAAAAATCCGCAGCACACGGACGATTAGAAACGTTGGGGAACGGAGGCGGCCGCGCCATGAAACAACCAGGGCTGCCGGTGCTCCTCGTGTTAATTTTTTGCCTTTCCCTCCGTTTAATTAAAAGCCTTAATTTAAACAAAGCTTTTGCAGAATCCCCCGGGCTGCTGCGAGAAAGTTGCGGGGGGGAATCCGGGGATTTAAATTCGGTTTCCCGTGGCGCGTACGCGGGACTTTTGGCATCCGCTTCGCAAAACGCAGTTTGCCACCAGCCGCCTCCCGAGGGCTGAGGCTTTGCTTTTCTCCCTTTGGAAAATAAAAAAAAAAAAAATAATAAGCAGAGAGAAACAGAGAGAGAAGGGAAAAGCTTTGCTGCGTAAACCCCGGATGGATCCGGGATGACTCCAGCCCCGTGGATTTGCGGGCGGCAGCTGCAGGGTGGCTTTGGTGGTGGCACGGAGCCCGCGTGCCACGGGGACGCGTCGGCTCCCGGCGTCGCCGAAGCCCTGGGTTTGGCAGCGTCCTGGCGAAGGAGGAGCTGGGTGGCAGCCCGCCAATCCTCCCCCCTCCCCGGCATGGCGGGGACGCAGGCGGCGGGGCTTTTGGGCCAACACTGGCCGAAAGTCGCCGTGGGGTTGCCCTCGTCCCGCGCGTGGGGCGGGCTCCGACGTGCTCCGCCGGCTGGGAGTCGGAAACGCTGGTGAAGACGCTCTTTTGGGGGGAAAAAATGAGGGAAAAAAACCCCAGATCTCCTCTGGGACGGGGGGGTTGTGTCATCGCGAGGGTGTTTGCAGGCGGCCAAAAATGTTGAGAAATTATTTTATGCCTTTTTCCTCCGCCCCCCCGCCCCCCTTTCCTTGGCTAGCAGCACCCCAGCAAGGTTTAAATCTGCCTCGCCGTGCGGACCGAGAGGCAGACGCGTCATTACGAGCTTCCCCCATGCGTCACCGTGGGTCGGCGGGCGAGTGGGAGCCTCCGACCCCTCCGGAGAAGCAGCCGGCATTCCCGCGGGGGCCGCGGAGAGCCATCCCCGGGAGATGCGCATCCTCAGCACGGCCGCTTTTCCGCTGGGAGGCTGGAGCGGCTCCAGCGAGAGCAGCATCGGGGCTGGACGCGGCCGGGTCCGACGCGTTTTCCCTCGGCGGGGAGGGGAGGAAGCTGAATCATTTTGATTTTCTTTTTTTATTTTCTTTTTTTTTTTTTTTAAGCTGAAATTCCTTCCTTCCTTCCTGTCCCCAGAATACGTGCGGCCGGCGGCGGCCCGGCAGAGTGGCGGGGTTTGGCGCGGGAGATGGCGGGTGATCCCGGCGCTCCCGGCGACGCCGAGCGTATCCTCGGGCTGCAGTGGAAGCAATGACTCTTCGCGAGTTGTGGGGTGGTTTGAGGTTTTTTCCTTCTCTTTTTTTCCATATATGTGTCTTTTTTTTGGTTTGTTTGTTTTATTTTTTTTGCAACTTTTCCTCCTGACGGCCCCACCTGCCTCCCGCCTCCGCTCGAAAGGCAGCGGCTTTCCAGGGATGCCGGTGCGGGCTCCGGCTGTTCGTAAAACTTTTCCCCGGAGCTGGGATCGCGGGGACCAACCGTTTGGAAACCTGGGAAGGGGAAAAAAAACCAACCTCCCGGCCTCGGAGTTTTGCAAAGCTGCGGCTGGAGGCTGACCCGCTTTGAGGATTTGAGCCTGTTCCTCTCTTAATCTTTTAATTGCGGCGTTTGCTCCGTGTGGGCTCCCGAGGTGGCGGCGCCTGTGCTGTGCTTTGCCCTTTTCCTTCTTGGTTTTCCTTCTTTTTTCCTCTCGGCCGTGCCCGGCCGGGCGCCTCTCGCCAGGCTGCCCGGCGTGCCCCGCTGCCCTCTTCCGTCCTGCCCCCGTTGCGTGTTCGTGGCAAGCGAATAGCTGCGATTTAACTGAAAGTACCCAAAATCGGGCAAAATAACCTCAGAGCAGAAAGTGAGGGTAACACATTGGATGCGGTTGCAGGTGCCGGTTCGGAGACCGGCACCGGGGCTGGGACTGGGTGAGTCGAGGGTAGTTGCAGGATTTGGGCGTTGTACAATCTCTGGAATTAACAATTTTTGGGAAAACCGGAGGGCCGGTCTTTCAGGGCACCGAAAGGAGCTTCCCCCAGTGGAAGCAGGTGCCGGGGTCAGGTCTCCGTGGAGCTGGCGGCGTTTGGTTTAAAATGGCATCTTTTGGCTCTCCGTAAGTCAATTAGGAAGGAGCTTACGCAAAGCCGAATTAAACTACTCTTTTAGACGGCAATAAGCCAGCGCTGGCCCGGCTCCTTCCAGCGGGATGGAAACGGGCTCCGGGCACGGCGTTGGCATCTCCTGGTGTGGGACTGGTATGGGACTGGGGGGCTCCTGGTCGGGCTCGGGGCTGGGCTGCGCGTGGTCCTGGCACCCATGGAGCACCGGGGAGCTTTCTTCCCCTAACGAAGAGGCTTAACGACCGTCCTGCTGGGCAGCAGTGCCTTAAATCCCGGCATCCGGGGCGATGCGCAGAGAGGAGCCGATCCTTCCGTGGCCCGGATAAGCGGCAGGTCTGACCTGGCCCCAGCACCCTGCCGGCTAATCCCGCCGGGGTTAATCCTGCGCATACCCCTTCCACCCACAAAGGTGCTGGTCCCCATCCTGGATTGCCTCTGAAAGGGTGCGGGGGGACCCGGTCCCACCACTGTCCCCAGCTCCTGGGGATACTTCGGCCGTGTCTGACCGTGCCTGGGCTCCTTCGCGCCGAGGTGCTGGTTTATCTCCCACTTGGGCGAGCCAGGGTCATAATGGGGCAAATCAGAGGCTGTGGCGTAATGGGTATCGAATCACAGAACCACAGAACGTGTTGGGTTGGAAGGGACCTCTAAAGGGCATCCAGTCCAACCCCCCTGCAGTCAGCAGGGACATCTTCAACTAGATGAGGTCGCTCAGAGCCTCATCCAGCCTGGCCTTGGACGTCTCCAGGGATGGGGCCTCCACCCCCTCTCTGGGCAACCTGGGCCAGTGTCTCACCACCCTCAGTGGAAAGAACTTCTTCCTCATGGCTGATCTAAACCCACCCTGCTCTGCTTTAAACCATTGGCCCTCGCCCTGTCGCTCCATGCCCTTGCAAACAGCCCCTCCCCAGCTCTCCTGTAGGCCCCCTTCAGGGACTGGAAGGGGCTCCAAGGTCTCCCCGGAGCCTTCTCTTCTCCAGGCTGAACCCCCCCAGCTCTCTCAGCCTGTCCTCCCAGCAGAGGGGCTCCAGCCCTCGGATCATCTTCGTGGCCTCCTCTGGCCCCGCTCCGACAGCTCCGTGTCCTTCTTGTGCTGAGGGCTCCAGAGCTGGACGCAGGACTCCAGGTGGGGTCTCACCAGAGCGGAGCAGAGGGGCAGAATCCCCTCCCTGGATCTGCTGCCCACGCTGCTTTTGATGCAGCCCAGGATGCGCTTGGCCTTCTGGGCTGCGAGAGCACATCGTTGGCTCACGTCCATCCAGCTTTTCTTCCACCAGGACCCCCAAGTCCTTTTCCGCAGGGCTGCTCTCTATCACCTCATCCCCCAGCGCCTGTTGATAACGAGGGTTGTCCCCAACCAGGTGTAGGACCTTGCACTTGGCCTTCTCGAACTTCATAAGGTTTGCTCGGGCCCACCTCCCCAGCTCGTCCAGGTCCCTCTGGATGACATCCCGTCCCGCTGCCATGTCAACCGCACCACTCAGTGTCGGCAAACTTGCCGAGGGTGCCCTTGATCCCACTGTCTATGTCATTGATGAAGATGCTGAACAGCACCGGTGCCAGTACGGATCCCTGAGGGCCACCGCTTGTCACCCCTCTCCATCTGGACATCGAGCCATTGACCACCGCCCTCCGGATGCGACCATCCAGCCAGTTCCTTATCCACCAAACCGTCCACCCATCAAATCCGGATCTCTCCAACTTAGAGAGAAGGATGTTGTGGGGGACCATGTCAAAGGCCTTGTGGAAGTCCAGGCAGATGATGTCCGTAGCTCTCTCCTTGTCCGCTGACGCAGTCACTCCGTTGTAGAAGGCCACCAGGTTGGTCAGGCAGGACTTGCCCCTGGTGAAGCCCTGCTGGCTGTCTCGAATCTCCTCCGTGTCTTCCACGTGCCTTAGCAGAGCTTGGTTGCGCAGGTCAGGTCTGGATTAAATCGTCCAGGCTACCCTAAATGAGGTGTTTCCTAATATTCGGAGCGGGGAAGGAGCTGGGAAGCTGTTGCGCCTCGGGAGCCGGGGCTGTGGAGTTTACGCTGCTGCGGGCTCCGACTTTGGGGTGTTTTTTGGGGGGAGACCCTCTTGCTCAGCCCCATCGTGGAGGGCTGAGAGCCTTCCCGGCTTCATGGTCCTGCAGTGAGACCGGGCTGGCTTCGCTGTGGATGTTATTTTAGGCAAGTGGGGGCTTGGTGGGGGCGGGGGGGATGCTTGCCCACGGGCTTGCCCCAGCCTGCCTCCAAGCAGCCCCCCTGCCCGAGGGACGAGGCCGAGGGGCGATGCCTCCCCTTCCCCATCATCCCGAGGAGGGTGAGAAACTGGAAGGAGGATTTTCCCCCCCAAAAGTGAATCCTGTCCCAAACCCTGGTGGGCGCTGCGAGGCTGTGCCGGGCAGAGGGAGGTGTTTTTGGGTCCCGCCGCCCTCCCCAAGGGGTGTAAGCACGCCGTCGCTGCGCTCTCTCTCCCACCTCTGCCTCTGGATCTGTTCATCTCCTCTTTCCCCACTTCCTCTCCCCGCACCCCTGTCCTCCGGCTGTCCCTTGGGCCACCTCTCACCCTTGTCTCTGTCCTCCCCGGCAGCCGAGCGGGCAGCAAGAGGCAGCCTCACCTGCCCAGGTAAGCGGGGTCAGGGACGGGGCCGCTCCTGCTCTCATCCCGCACCCTCGCTTCAGGTGGCCGAGACCTTCCAGCTGGGAGCACCTTCATTTTCTCACTCTTCCCGTTGCTTTCCGACCCCGCTCCGTTCCTGCCCCGATGGGTGATTCGGTTGGGAGGAGGAGAGACAGGACAGCGGAGCCGGGCTTTCGTCCTTGGGATTTCATCCCTGGCATGGCCTGGGATCCTGGAGGAGCTCAGGGAAGGGGAGACAGCGCTCCAGGGCCCTCCTTTTGTGGCTGGAGCTGGGTTTGGAGGCAGAGCCAGGCTTCCCAAGGGAGGGGTGAAGGCTGGGGGCTGCTCTGGGATGCCGTTCCCTCCGGCCGCAGCTTGTGGGTCTCCTGCCCGCACACCGAGCCTGCCGGCACCGTCTTGTTCCAGCAGTGTCAGCAGGGACGGCAGCCCAGCCTTGGCTTCTCCACACCCCCGTTGGCTGGAGAATTAACGCTGGGGCTCAAAAGAGCTGCGCGGACGAGTCCGTCCCCCCCAGCTTCCTATCGCCGTCCTTCCAGCGCGGCAGCGAGGGGATGTGCTGCTGCCCCTTCGATGCACAGAAAGCCCCGGCCCGTGTGCCCGTCCAGCATCCACAGCCTTGCTGCAGCACCGGCGAGGGCAGGACCGTGAAATATCTGTCCGTCTGTCTCTCTCTCACCCATCCTTGGCTGCTTCGTGTCCCTCCTTCCATCAGCCCCATCGCAGCCTGGGAAAGACCTGCCGCCGTCTGCGCTGCATGATGCATCTCTCCCCTCGCCCGACGCCTTCCCTGCTCTCCCCGAGCCCCGGGCAGCCCCCGTCGCTCCTCCCCGACGGCAAATGCGAGACCTCGGGGTGCTGGCCCCGAGCAGGGGCTCTTCTGGGGCTCTCCCTGGAGCTCTGTGGTGGTGACGGGAGAGGAGCCTTTTCCCAAGGCGGTTTGGGGACAGGCAACTGGAGGGACGGGCAGCACCCACCCGTGCGGGCTGCCATCACCGTCCAGCTCTGTGTGTTTGGTTTTCCCGAGCCTGAGGAGCCATGGCTGGAGGGTGGCTTCATCCCTGATCCCAGCCGTGGCCAGAGGATGGCTTCATCCCTGGTCCCAGCTGTGGCCGGAGGATGGCTTCATCCCCAGTCCCAGCTGTGGACAGAGGATGGCTTTGTCCCCGGTCCCACCATGGCTGGAGGATGACTCCATCCCTGGTCCAACCATGGCTGGAGGATGGCTCCGTACTTGGTCCCAGCTGTGGCTGGAGGATGGCTCCATCCCTGGTTCCACCATGGCCGGAGGATGGCTCCATCCCCATCCCAGCCATGGCTGGAGAATGGCTTTGTCCCCAGTCCCAGTATAGCCGGAGGATGGCTCCATCGCTGGTCCCACCATGGCTGGAGGATGGCTCCGTCCAGCCGTGCCCCTCCCTGACCTCTCCTCCTCCTCCTCGCAGGTTAAGCAGCCTGTCTTCCCTGGGTGATTCCCCTTCCGAGCGCAGGTCTCCCGGGCACCACCGCCAGCCCTCCGACTCCTCCGAAACCACAGGTAGGTTTTCCTGCCCGCTCCTCCGCTTCTCTCACGCTCCGGGGCTGCGTTTAGTGCCCTGTCTGCCCCGGGAGCTTGGTGGCATGTTGCCACCTGCCTCCGTCCTTGCACCGCCCTTGGGGACGGGGCTTCTGTGCCCCTTCGCAGCACCCAAAGGGAGGGCAGGACCTTTCCTCGGCAGCCCAGCAGGGCCAGGGATGATGCTCCAGCTGCTCTTCCCACCTTCCGCGGGCTCGCCGGGACACCCTGTTTTCAGGAGAAGGGGACCGTCACGCGAGGGGTTCGTAGGGTGCGGATGGATTAGCCGTGCCCTTGGGGTCTGGCTGCAGTGTGGCTGGCTCCGGAGGCTCTGTGCCGGGCTCTGGCTCAGGAATGCAGTCCCTGAAACCGAGAGCGGCAGGGGGGGTGGTCCCCACAAGCCAAGCCGACGCTCCAGGCTTGGAATTTCACTGCTTTTCCCTCCTCTCCCTCCCCAGGTCTGGTCCAGCGCTGCGTCATCATCCAGAAGGACCAGCATGGCTTCGGCTTCACCGTCAGCGGGGACCGCGTCGTCCTGGTGCAGTCGGTGCGGCCAGGTGAGAGGGGTCGGCGCTGGCTGGGGCCGGGGGGGAGGCAGGAGATGCCTCGGGGCTCCCCCTCACCCAACTCAAAGTCACATCCCTCGGGAGAAAACGTGGGACAAAAGGGGTTTTCCTTCCGAAGCGTTGCCGGTTTGGGGTCTCGCTGTGGCCAGGATGGGCAGGACACGATTGCTGGGGGAAGGAAGGTGTTTCTGGGGGCGGCGGGGGGTGTTTTGGGGAAGCTCCCCAAAACTGCCGTGCTCTGCCCGCTCCTCGTACAAGGCGGGGAGCTGCTGACGGCGGGCAGGGAATTCCCTTTTGTAGGCCCTGGGTAAACAGGGATCCAGCAGCCGGCTGCTCTTGGCGCTGTGCTGCAGGAGACGCCGCCGGTTTTGCTGGATAATGACTTTGCGGGGTGGCAGGGCTGGGAGCGGCAATTTAAATAGACAATGAGCTGCTTATTTTACAGCGGATGTTCCCACCTCCTCCCCCTTCCCCCCCCCGGCCCTGCCATGTCCCCGTTCCCCCCCCCCCGGCCTCTAGCCCCAAAGCCAGGAAAAATGAGAATATCGGAAAGGGAAAACACCGCGAGTAGTTTCAAGGGCAGGTTAGCGCTGGAGTGCTTCTCTCCTGCAACCGGAGCTGCCTGGGGACACCCCGCCCCTGCCCCGGCATCGTCCCCCCCACCCCCGGGGCTGGCTGGGGGGACAGGTCCGAGGTCCCCAGGTGCAGGACAGCCCGGAGTCCTGTTCCCCCTCTCCCGGCTCACTTCGTTTGCCAATAACCAGAGCATTAAAAGCCGAAAGAATCCAAACAATCCAATGTACTTTCCACTCTCGGAGCTCGCTGCCGTGTCTCAGGCCCTTGGCTTGGAGTGGAACCTAATGGAAACATTTTCCTCTCGGTTTTGGCTTTAGGAAAAGCGAATTATTTCATGTGTTCCAACCTCGGGAGCTTTGTTAAAGAGCAGGCAGGGGGAGAGGAGGCAGAGCAGTGCTGCTCTTCCCAGGCCCCGCTCCTGCCTTTGGATCCAGGCACGCGGTGGCTCTCCGGATGTGTCGGAGCCAACCCCAGCGGTGGGAGAACAGGTTGGGGCCCCCTCGTCCATCCCCAGGTGGATGGAAAAGGCTGGGATCCGGCTGGGAGAGCCAAGGAGGGCTTGTTTGGAAGAGCCGTGAGCTGAATGTGCGCTGGGTGTTGGGGTAAAGCACCCAAGGCTTGGTCACCAGCCCCGTCCCATGGGGAATACGTACCCGGTGGTCCCCGTGTCCCCCACCGTGGCGGGATGAATGGCACAGGACTATCTGGACTTCTGCAAGGCCTTTGACACGGACCCCCACAACATCCTTCTCTCTAAGTTGGAGAGATCCGGATTTGATGGGTGGACGGTTTGGTGGATAAGGAACTGGCTGGATGGTCGCATCCGGAGGGCGGTGGTCAATGGCTCGATGTCCAGATGGAGAGGGGTGACAAGCGGTGGCCCTCAGGGATCCGTACTGGCACCGGTGCTGTTCAGCATCTTCATCAATGACATAGACAGTGGGATCAAGGGCACCCTCGGCAAGTTTGCCGACACTGAGTGGTGCGGTTGACATGGCAGCGGGACGGGATGTCATCCAGAGGGACCTGGACGAGCTGGGGAGGTGGGCCCAAGCAAACCTTACGAAGTTCAAGAAGGCCAAGTGCAAGGTCCTACACCTGGTCGGGGACAACCCTCGTTATCAACAGGCGCTGGGGGATGAGGTGATAGAGAGCAGCCCTGCGGAAAAGGACTTGGGGGTCCTGGTGGAAGAAAAGCTGGATGGACGTGAGCCAACGATGTGCTCTCGCAGCCCAGAAGGCCAAGCGCATCCTGGGCTGCATCAAAAGCAGCGTGGGCAGCAGATCCAGGGAGGGGATTCTGCCCCTCTGCTCCGCTCTGGTGAGACCCCACCTGGAGTCCTGCGTCCAGCTCTGGAGCCCTCAGCACAAGAAGGACACGGAGCTGTCGGAGCGGGGCCAGAGGAGGCCACGAAGATGATCCGAGGGCTGGAGCCCCTCTGCTGGGAGGACAGGCTGAGAGAGCTGGGGGGGGTCAGCCTGGAGAAGAGAAGGCTCCGCGGAGACCTTGGAGCCCCTTCCAGTCCCTGAAGGGGGCCTACAGGAGAGCTGGGGAGGGGCTGTTTGCAAGGGCATGGAGCGACAGGGCGAGGGCCAATGGTTTAAAGCAGAGCAGGGTGGGTTTAGATCAGCCATGAGGAAGAAGTTCTTTCCACTGAGGGTGGTGAGACACTGGCCCAGGTTGCCCAGAGAGGGGGTGGAGGCCCCATCCCTGGAGACGTCCAAGGCCAGGCTGGATGAGGCTCTGAGCGACCTCATCTAGTTGAAGATGTCCCTGCTGACTGCAGGGGGGTTGGACTGGATGCCCTTTAGAGGTCCCTTCCAACCCAACACGTTCTGTGGTTCTGTGATTCCATGATCTGGGGCCAGCGGGAGGGGATCCCTGGCTCCGTCGGCTGCCCCTCCAGCCCTCCTGACACCTGTCTCTCCTCCCTGTGTCACAGGAGGGGCTGCCATGAGAGCCGGGGTGCAGGAGGGGGACCGCATAGTCAAGGTGAGCATCCCCCTCCATCATCCTTTTCCAGCCGGGGCTGTACGCCCCGTTCCCCCCGCCCCCCGCCGCTGCCAGCCTGTCTGACCCCCTGTCTCCTCTCCCAGGTGAACGGCACGATGGTGACCAACAGCTCCCACCTGGAAGTGGTGAAGTTAATCAAGTGTGAGTATGGGCCAGGGAGCTGCGGCGGCTCCTTCTCATCCCGGGTGACCGACAGCCCCACTCCCCATGGTCCGGCTGCTCTTCCCGGCCATCCCATTCCATCGTGCCTGAGCCACTGTGGACTATTGGGCATTGGGGACATTGGTGGCAGCCAGCCTCCCGCCTCTTGCACCCGCAGGGTGACGGTCTGCCCCGTAGCAGGGTCCTAAAAAGACAAATCAGTGTTTACAAGCCTCGCAGCGCGGAGAGGGGCGCCTCATTGCTCCCCAGCCTGGGAGGCCACAGGATCCCACCCAAGGGCAGGTTGATTCTTGGGGAAAAAATGGGAAAATCCGTCTCAGTCCTTCCAGTGAGTCTTTCCAGGCTGGGCCAGGGTAGCACCCGCCATGGCAGAGGTGGCCTCGCTGCTTACAGGGACAGGGACGTGCCCACCCCGACGCCGTGGTGCCCGTCGGATATTTTAGGCTGAGAGAGTGAATAATACAAGTCTTTCTCGTCCTCTTTTTCCCCCTCCTGTATTTTTCCAGCCGGCGCCTACGTCGCTCTCACCCTCCTGGGCTCTCCCCCTCCTTCGGTGGGGCTCTCCGGTTCTCAGCAAGACGTGAGCATGGCGGGGGCTCCCCGCGTCACCCCTGCCTGCCCCCCACCGCCTCCCCCGCCGCCGCTCCCTCCGCCACAGCGCATCACCGACCCCAAGCCCCTGCAGGTAGCAGACCCTGCGGTGCTCCCCCACCCCTACCCCCACCCTGTCACCCTGCTGCATCCCCCCCCACCGCCCGGCAGGGTGGGCAGGAGGAAGGCGAAGCTCAGAGCCCTCTTTGCATCCCTCCCAAATTGCAGGACCCCGAAGTCCAGAAGCACGCGACGCAGATTCTCCGGAACATGCTGCGGCAGGAGGAGGCAGAGTTACAGGTACGGCAGCGGCACGGCTCCCTGAGCTGCGGCTTCAGCCCATCGTCCCGCCGACCTGCTCGGCCCCGTTTCCTCGTGGGCGGCGGGATGGGGCTTACTGGGTTGGGACTGGTGTGAGCGTCCCCTCTCGTCTCTCCGCTCAGCGCTTCTACGAGGCGTACAGCCGAAACCCTGCCACCGCGGTGGAGGAGCAGATCGAGGGGGCGCGCCGGCGGGTCAGCCAGCTGCAGCTCAAAATCCTCCAGGAGACTGGTGGCTCCATGGTACGTGAAATTAGGGGGGTTACCACCGCTTGGCGGGGGCAGGAGGGGTTCCTGCCACCCTCTCAGCTCCCTCCGAGCCTGGCTGGAGCCTGGGGAGACCCGAGGTGGGGGCACAGCGGTGGAGACATCCCTGGTTTCCAAAACCTGCTGCAGTGGGAGCTGCTGTGGCTGGCTCATCCCTGTGCCCGGGTGTCCCCACGGGCCGGGGAACATCCCACCGCTCCGACGCACCTCCTCTCCTTGCAGGATTCGGGGCGGCTGTGCAGCGACTCCAGCTCGGCCGGTTTCAGGGTGATGGAAGGTGAGTCGTGCCGGCGGCTGGGACCGTCCCCGCGTCCCCGTCTCCTGAACGCGCAGGTCAGTCTCTCCTCTCCTCCCAGGACGCCTCTCCCTGGACTCGCAGGACGGTGACAGCGGGTTGGAGTCCGGGACGGAGCGGTTCCCCTCCGTGAGCGAGGTGAGAACGGGGTTACTGCGGCCGTGGGGAGCCCACCCCAGCTTCTGCTGGCTCCTGGGAGCGGGGAGAAAAACCTGGATGGATGGGTTCGTGCTTCCTGAGGAAGCGAGGACCTGCCGTTGCAATCGCGATTAGTTGTTTGCCATCGGAAGAAGCTGAATTTCTTGTAAGGCGGTCTTAGCTCTCAATTTCTTGGGCTTGCAATGCTTAGCCTGGCATGACTGCCCCAAAATGGAGGGTACCCCGCAATTCCCGGCTTCTGGTCCTAATTTTTAAGTGTTTCTAATGGCCCTGGAGGGGTTTTGTGGTTTCCAAGTTTCCTGGGCCCGTCTCCCTTTATGGTCTCCCACCTGGGAGCTGCTCTCGAGACAGCCCCAAGTGCCTCTGCCGGGTGGGGGAGCGGCGGTGGCAGCCCCCAGCATGGATCCTGGCCGTCCCCGCGCCCCGCGTCCCCTGACGCCCATGCTGCCGACCCAAACAGATGTCCCTGAACCGCAACTCCGTCCTCTCCGACCACGGCCTGGACAGCCCGCGAACCTCCCCGGTCATCACCGCCCGCCTCTTCCAGCACCATCGCCGGCAGGGCTCCGACACCCCCTTCGCCCCCTCGGCCGAGCAGGTGGGCTGGGGCCGGGTGGGGGGGGTCTGGCTGCACGGCTAGGGGTGTCTGATGGCTGCTCGACCCCGTCAGATGTGTTCCGAGGCTCCTTTGGGAGCTGGCGGGGTGGGATGCTGCAGGGGGGGTGAAGGCGTCCACCCCAAAGTCCGGCACCTGGCTCCTAACTCTGTCCCCCTTTCCCTGGCAGGGGTCGGACCGGACAGGACGACCCCTCATCATCGGGCCGGAGGAGGATTGTGACCCAGGATATTTCAATAACGAGGTAACGGTGTTCTGGGGTTTTGTCCCCTCTCCTCAGGGGACAGGGCTGTCCCCCTCCACCGTGGGTCCCTTTGTGGCCCCGCATTTAGAAATCCTCCCAGGGGACATCCAGGGCCGGGCTGATCCGGGGGAGGCGAGTGCTGGGCTGGGGAGAGGAAAGGGATGTGGGAGCTGAAGATTTACCGCGGTGCTAAGCTGTGGGGTGGGCCTGATCCGGAGGAGTTCATTCCTTTCCTTCCTAACTGGCTCTTTCTCCTCCGCTGCCTTCCCTGCGCAGTGCGACTCCCTCTTCCAGGACCTGGGCAAGCTGAAATCCCGGCCGGCACATCTGGGGGTCTTCTTGCGCTACATCCTCTCCCAGGCAGATCCCAGCCCCCTGGTAAGGGACTCGCCGGCGTCACCGACCAAGCCGGGCAGGAGGGGGGGATGTGGCGTATTTGACAGCGTCCCCTCCTCCGGCTGAGGGCAGGGTGGTGCTGGTTTGCCGAGCCCGTGGGCAGAGCTCTTCTGGAGGCTGCCTGAAGCGTAGGCAGCTGCCTGCCACCGGCTGCCTGCTGCCAGCCAGCCCTTCCCACAGCTTGTGTGCGCTCGTGAGAGGGAAACAGCGCAGGGTTACACTTCCTCCCCTTCCTGGGGTGCTGCCCTCCCCGGACCCCGGCGATGGTTTCCTGTTTCGTGGCCCTACGGGCTCCGCTTTACTGAGCTTTTCACCTCCCAGCTTCTAAACCCCCCTCCTCCCTCGCTGCCCACCTCCTCTCTCTCCCCTCTTTGCAGCTCTTCTACTTATGCACGGACGTTTGCCAGCAGACCACCGCCAAGGATTCCCGGGTCTTGGGGAAGGACATCTGGAACATCTTCTTGGACAGGAACGCGGTAAGGGCAGGACTTGGCTGTGAGCTGGCACAGAAGATCATTGCCCGTGAGCCAGCGACGTGCCCTCGTGGCCAGGAAGGCCAATGGTGGCCTGGGGTGCGTTAAAAAGAGGACGAGGGAGGTCATCGTCCCCCTCGGCTTTGCCCTGGGGAGGCCACAGCTGCAGCGCTGGGTCCAGTGCTGGGCTCCCCAGTTGCAGAAGGACGGGGAACTGCTGGAGAGAGTCCAGCGGAGGCCGCGAGGATGATGAGGGACTGGAGCATCTCCATGCTGGGGAAAGGCCGGAGCCCTGGGGCTGTTCAGCTGGAGAAGAGCAGGCTGAGGGGGGATCTCCTCGACGCTCAGCGAGAGCTAAAGGGCGGGGGGCGAGAGGATGGGGCCGGGCTCCTTCCAGTGGTGCCCGGGGACAGGACGAGGGGCAGCGGGCACAAACTGGAATATTACGGTTCGTCTGAATATGAGGAAAAACTTCTTTGAGGGTCCCAGAGTCTCCTTCTCTGGGGATATTCCGAACCCTCCTGGACGCGACGCTGCGCGACCTGCTCTGGGTGACCCTGCTCTGGCAGGGGGTGGGACAAAGTGATCTCTAAAGGTCCTTTCCATCCCCGGCCAGTCTGCGGTACCGTGCGATTCTGTGAATCCTTGTCCCTGCAGGGGATCACCTGGGAAGCCAGCCTTGGATGTCGTGTCCCTGGTGTGGGGAGGCATTTTTAATGGTGTTTTTGCCGCCGACAGCGCTTTGTTGCTGTTGGTTCCTCCGCATGGGTGCGAGCAGTTGCGCAAGGCGTGCACCCCCGCGTTGCACAACCGCAGCCGCCCCGGTGCCTGGAAGCTGGGCTCAGGCAGGAGAGGAGGGTCCCGGCAGCGAGGACGGGGCTCCGGGTGCTCCCGTTAGTGTTCCTGGAGCCCAGCATCCCCCTGCAGGGAGCGGGGACCTGTTGCCGGGGGGGTTGGGGGTGTGTTGCGTGTTGGGTGCTTGGTGTGTGACGTCCCCAGCTCTCAGGCTGCAGGACGACGGTGCGGGAGCGTGGGGCACCCCCTCCACGCTGGCTGGAGGGTGGCTCTGGCGTAGGCGCCGGGTCCCCAGCTCCTTCCAGCCCCGTTCGCTGCGCGGGGAAGGTGAACCAGTGCTGAGCCCCTCTTCTCTTCTGCCTTCCCTCCCCAGCCGCTCCGAGTGAAAGTGTCTGAGCAACTCCTGGCCGAGATTGGTGAGTGAGGGGCTCCCAGGCCGTGTGCGGGCTCTTTCCAGAGAGGATGTGCCAAGGTTTGGGACTGGGGCTCCTGAGTTCTTCCCCGGCTCGGTGCCGGTGGTCCCAGGGGTCTTGTTATGGGCAGATGTCTCAGCTTGGGTGTGCAAAATGGGAGACTGGTTGTCCCAGCCTGGAAACCAGCTGGCAAGGGGGCTGCGTTCTGGCAGGAGGGGGCCAGCAGAGAGGTCTCCCCGCCTGCCCTGCTCTGCCCAAGGGCTTGGGGCTGCCAGGAGATGCCTTGTGCCCTTCCTTGCATGCTGAGCGTGCCTGGTGACACCAAATCTCCTCTCCCGTCCCCAGAGACTCGCCTGCGGAATGGGGACGATGTCCGAGCCGCCCTCTTTGAAGCTCAGGAGATGGTGATGCCCGAGATACAGGAGCAGATCCAGGACTACAGGTAAGGCAGCTGCCCCGGCTGCCCCGCGGAGCTCGGTGGGATCCTGCCCGTGCTGCCAGCCGCACGGGGTTTGTCCCGGCAGCGGGTGGCCGGTGGCCGTGCTCATGGCTCTGACCCTTGTCCTCCGCAGAACAAAGCGCACCATGGGCCTGGGGAGCCTGTACGGGGAGAACGACCTCTTGGACCTGGACGGGGACCCCCAGAAAGAGCGGCAAGTGGCCGAGAAGCAGCTGGCCCAGCTGGGCGATATACTGTGAGTGCCAGGCTGCCACGGAGGCTCCCTGCCCTGCCCTGCCCGTCGGGGAGCGCCTCTCTGCCTGGATTTGGGGGGAGGGCGCGGGGAAGGGGATCGGAGACGGGCTTGGCTCTGCTCCTCCATCCTGCTTGATCCGCACGTTTGGTGTTGGAGGTGGGAAGGGGAGTTTGGAGCAGGCGGTGGGTGCGGTGAGGGGCAGGGTGGGACGGAGGGCTCGGCGCTGCGAGCGCCCTGCCTGGGGGCTGAGTAGAGGAGCCTGTTCCAAACAAGCTCTTTTATCCCTCTCCGTCTCTCTCTCTCTCTCTCTCCAGGTCAAAATATGAAGAGGACAGAAGGTGAGTGGCCCCGGGGCGTGGGGGGAGCACGTCCAGATGCGACTGCCTTCCAGTCGTTAGCTGAGGAGGCAAAAGGAGAGGAGCCGCAGGAGCATCCCCATCCCGTGCTGGCCTCTGGCACCCTCTGCCCGTGCCCGTGGGCTCTTGGGCTGGCCCTGGGGAAGGGGGGACATACACCTTGGGGTCCTGGGGCAGCCCTCCTCCTCGGGGTCCTGCCTGCAGCCCCCTGCCAGCCTCAGCTCACCCTCTTGAACTGCTTCTCGCCTTTCCTCCCTTCTCACTTGCCCCGCATCCCAACCCGGGCATCCTCTCCCCGCAGCGCCCCGGGGGATGTCCTGGCCTCCCCCCTCGCCTCCTGCGGTGCCCTGTCCTGGTGTCGGATCTCCAGCCTCACGCTCTCCTCTCTTCCAGCTCTCCCATGGCCTTTGCCCTCAGCACGTATATGAACCACACAGGCATCCGCAGCCGGGAGCCCCGGGTGGCCGGCACCAGCGAGAAGGCACAGTCCCTCCCGGACAGGGACAAGTGGCTGCCCTTCTTCCCCAAGACCAAGAAGGTGGGTGGCTCTTTGCCCTGGGGCCAGGTTCTTTTGAGGTGACCCAGGGAGGGGGTTCTCCAGAGATCTCCATCTCCCCGCCGTTGCCTTGGAGAGCTGCTTAGTGCCAGATCCCAGCCCCATCCCTTCCCCGACGGCTTATTCAGCCAGTGCCGTGAAGGTTGGGGACGCCCCGGGGAGCCGCGCGGGGACGTGTGTTTTTATCCAGTGCTCCTCTCGGGTGTCCCAACAGAGCGGCAGCGCGAAGAAGGACAAGGATGCTATGGAAGACAAGAAGCGCAACCCCATCCTCAAGTACATTGGGAAGCCCAAAATCTCCTCCCAGAGCAGTGAGTACCGGAACCTTCTGGGGTGCTGTACCCACCCTGCTGCCTGGAGGACACCTGCAGCCGTCTGTGTGCCCGGGGCCGTTGGGTGGCCTTTGGCACCCGTGGGACTCCCATTCACCCGGTAGCAGGCACTTGGCATCAGCCACCCTCTGCCCTCCTCCAGCCACGCGTGGGAAACCTCTTGTCTCCGCTGTCGGTGCTCCCGCACGTGGGAAGGGAGCAGAGCTGAGCTCTCCCCCCAAATTTATCTCGTCTGCCCCGTGCTCGCAGGCTGCTCGCTGCCTCTGAAAAGCGCCACAGCTCCTGGGGGGCTGAGGCGGCGGAGAGCGAGCCTGTACCCGTGTGCGTACACGTGTGTACCCGTGTGCGTGCCTGCCTTCCTCATCCCCCCCCCGCTTCTGCTTTGAGTTCTCATGCCGTTCGCTCACACCGTTGCCTCTTTGCCTCCTCCGTTGCCAAAACGCGGGATTGATTTGACATCTCATTTTTGTTTTTTTCCTTTCAGCATTTCATGTCCCTTTGTCCCCCGTTGAAGGTAAAAGGCCTTTTCTTTTGTTTGCCATTCACCTCATGCGCTTCGTTTGATTTTGCCCCCCCCCCCGCCCTCAAGCTACACCAGTGTCGTTGCACCGGGCGTTGGGGTGGGCTCGGATGGGTGCCGTGGGGTCCGGGATATGGCCGGAGCTCTGCCGGCCAGACGGTTGAAGCCGTGGTGCCGCAGCGTGGGCGGCAGCACCAGCATCTCCCCCCTCACCACCCCGACCCAACCATTCCCAGTGCGGTCTCACCGGGATTCTTTCCTTGCTTTCGCCCCAGCAGTCAAACCCGGCAATGTGAGGAACATCATCCAGCACTTTGAGAACAACCAGCATTACGAGAGCCAGGAGCCCGGCGCCCAGCGTCTCTCCACGGGCAGCTTCCCCGAGGACCTGCTGGAGTCGGACAGGTGGAGCAGGGGGATGCGGGAGGGGCATCGTCAGCCCCTGTTTTTTGGGGCTCCCACCGCAGTTTTCTGCATGCGGGGGGATGGCCCTGCCTGTCCCACCAGGCTCAGCCTGGCCTCGGCTTTGTCCCCCTGCCGCAGCTCCCGCGCTGAGGTCAAGCTGGGCCGCTCGGAGAGCTTGAAGGGCCGGGAGGAGATGAAGAAATCCCGGAAAGCAGAAAATGTGCCTCGGTCCCGTAGCGATGTGGACATGGATGCCGCAGCCGAGGCCACGAGGCTTCACCAGTCAGCGTCATCTTCCGCTTCCAGCCTGTCCACAAGGTGGGAGACGCTGCCGGAGCCCCGCACTGGGAGGACCTGGGTTCCCCTGGGCATGTTTGGCTTCAAAGGGGAGCTGGGATGGCTGGGGATCTGAAAATCCCTTGGGCTGAGACGCTGTCTCATGGGAAAGCTTTTCCTAAACCCGTGGGTCAAGGCTGAGCCCCAGCCAGGCAGAGCGGGGTGCTCCTGGCCCCCCAGTGCCCAGCAGAGCCTCCTGGGCCAGCGTTTGCCCGGGGCAAACGGAGACAATTGGGCTTTAATCCCCATTTGTGCCCCAAACCCCTCTCACCGGCCCCACGTCTGGAGAGGCTTACAGAACCGCTGCTGGGTGCTGCCCCACGGGGTGCGGCAATGGGAAGAAGGGGGGGGGTCGGGACGTCGGGACGTGAGGGTGACTGTCCCATCCCTCCCCAGGTCGCTGGAAAATCCCACCCCCCCGTACACGCCGAAGATGGGACGCAGGTGAGTGGCCCGGCCTCGCTCTCCGCCGTCTCTACCGCGCCGCCCCGCGTCCCCGGGGCCAGTTTTCCTTCAGAGCAGGAGGGTCACTGTAGGGGTGCGCCGGGGCTGTGCCCCGGCTTTGGGGCTCAGAGGGGGTTCCATCTTGCGCCTTCCTAGCTTTTCCCTCCCCGTAAGCGAGCCGTGAGGGAGCACAAGGGGAGGCGATGGCCAGGGCTGCCCCGGGAGGGCGTCCCCCGTTAGTTCTCCATCCTCCTGGGGCGAGGGGGCACCTCTGTTCCCTTGTGTCTCACGCAGGAGCTTAAAGGACCTATATAGATGTCTGCTGGGGGACCTAGTCTTTTAGCTCAAGAGTCAGAGGCTTGTACTTCTTGTGCTGAAGGCCCCGGGTTCAAGCCGAAATAGGGCCCAGGTAGATATTGGCTGTACTGGGAGCGCCGCGGGGTGGGCTGGCTGGAGGCGGGTGGCTGCAGAGTACTCCCACCGCCGCCTTTCACCCTCCCAGGAGCATCGAGTCGCCCAACCTGGGGTTCGGCGTGGATCCTTTCCTGCCCCATCTCCTGGAGGACGAGCAGGGCCAGCTTTCCGACCTGGAACCCGAGCTGGACTCCCAGAACTGGCAGCACACGGTCAGCCGGGAGCTGGTGGCCAACCTGCCGCAGAAGGAGATCGATCGGCAAGAGGTGATCAACGGTAAGGAGCACCGGCCACCCCGGGGACGCCAGGGACACCCCGGCAGCGTGCCCCAGCGCCGCGGGGCTCCCCCGGCCACTTCTCCACCCCTGCGCCTTTCGCACAGAGCTCTTTGCCACCGAAGGGTCTCACCTCCGCATCCTCCGAGTCCTCGACCTCCTCTTTTACCAGCGGATGAAGAAGGAGGGCCTGCTATCCCGGGAAGAGCTGGCGCTCCTCTTCCCCAACCTCCCTGACCTGATAGAAATCCACAGTAAGCCTCTTCCCACTCGCATCCCGCTCTCCCCTGGAAATATTCCCCGAGAGTGGGAGCAGAGAGTGGCCCAGGTGGCCCAAGGCCGCCCGGAGCTCCTGCGTGGCCACCCACCATTCGGACCAGCCCTGCCAAGGGTCATCGTGCCATCTCGCCATCCCGGCCTCTCCTTTCCCTCTCCTGGGAGCGATCCAGAGCCTGATTTTTTCCGGGCTCTGCCAATTGCCCGTGTCTGGGACGCCTGGTGTGTAGCCAGCCCTTGGCGTTAGCACGCTTTGGGGAGAGGCTTTCAGTGTCACACTCCTTGCCACGCCGCAGCAATGGAAGCCCCCCTGGCTCTCGTCCCCTCCTGCCGGGGAGGCGGCAGGGACCCTCTGGGGCGGGTGGCCCAGCTCACGGACGAGTGGCGGGTGACCCCGGTGTCCCGTTGACGTGAGTCCTGTCTCGTCTCTCCCCTCCTCGTTCAGATTCTCTTTCCGAATCCATGAAGAAGCTCCGGGAAGAAGGACCAATCATCAAAGAAATTGGGGATCTCATGCTGTCTCGGGTAAGGGGGGGCGGGGGGACAGGGGTGGTAGAGCCCCCGGGGGGCATCTTCTGGTCCTCCAGCGTGGAGGGTTGACATCTTTAAGGGGAGGTGGAGGTGACGCCACTGTCACGCTGTCCTCTGGTTGTGGCAGAGGGGCTCGGGGAGCCTCAGGGCCAAGCCTGGGGGGTGCCTGAGCCCAGTTCTCCCCCCCGGCCCCAGTTCGACGGCCCGGCCAAAGAGGAAATCCAGCAAGTGGCTGCTGACTTCTGCTCTTACCAGTCCATCGCCCTAGAGCTGATCAAAACCAAGCAGCGCAAGGAGACCCGTTTCCAGATCTTCATGCAGGTTTGGCCCTCTCCCGGGCTGTTCCTCGCCCTGCTGCTCCCCTGGTTTCCCTAAATCCCATCTCGGGATTTTTCCCCTCTTCCCTCCCCCCTAGGAAGCAGAAAGCAATCCGCAGTGCCGGCGCCTGCAGCTGAAGGACTTGATCATCTCCGAAATGCAGCGCCTGACCAAGTACCCGCTGCTGCTGGAGAACATCATCAAACACACCGAGGGTAGGGGCTGGGGGGGGGGACACCGGGGGGCGGGGGGTTGCTTGTCCCCAGGCTTGCTCGGCTGCGCCTTCCCACCTCCTTCGGCTGGCAGGAGGCGATCGCTTCTGCCGTGGGGCTGGTGGTGGCTCTCCGTTGCCATCCAGAGCACGATCCCAGGGCGGCGGGGGGGGAAGCGGTGCCTTTCCAGCAGAAAGAGCCGGGGTGCTGGGGGGTGGGAAAATCTCGGAGCTCTGGATTGGTGGTGTTTTGTGCCCCACTGACCCCCTCACTGCCATCCCAGCGGGCACCTCGGAGCACGACAAGCTGTGCCGAGCCCGGGACCAGTGCCGGGACATCCTCAAGTACGTGAACGAGGCGGTGAAACGAGCGGAGAACCGGCATCGGCTGGAGGGCTACCAGAAACGCCTGGATGCCACCTCGCTGGAGAGGACCAGCAACCCCCTGGCTGCTGAGTTCAAGGTGGTCCCGGCTGGCGGGCAGTGTCGGGGGGGCTGGCGGGGGGTCTCTGCGGCCCCGGCCTACGCTCACCGCTGCCCTGGGCTTCTCGCAGAGCCTGGACCTCACCTCCCGGCGCATGATCCACGAAGGGCCCCTCACCTGGCGCATCGGCAAGGACAAGACTGTGGGTACGGACTTGCCCCACCGCCCGGTACCGGGACCACGGCCTCAGCGTCCCCCAGGACCTGGGCATTGTCCCTCCAGCCCCAGCGGCGTTAGAGGGACCCCCTTGCCCCCGGCTTTGCCACGTCCGCGGGGCCACCGTCCCTCCTGGCTGCAAGGAGGGAGCTTCCACCTGGCTTGCGAAGGCGTCCCGGGCTGAACCTCGGCTCTCTTGTCTCCTCTCCCCCTCCCCAGACCTGCACGTGCTGCTCCTGGAGGACCTCCTGGTGCTGCTGCAGAAGCAGGACGAGAAACTGGTGCTCAAGTGCCACAGCAAGACGGCGCTGGGCTCTTCGGACAACAAACAGACCTTCAGCCCCGTCCTCAAGCTCAATTCGGTGCTCATCCGCTCCGTGGCCACAGGTAGGGAGGGAGAACCTACCGCGGCCTCCAGCCACGTCCCGCCGCGGCCGGGCTGGTGACAGGCGTGACGGTGGGGTCGGGTCGAAGCCCTCGCCGTGCTCTTGACCCTTCCTCGTCACTCTTGGCCGCCACCATCACCCCCCCCCCCGGCAGATAAACGAGCCCTCTTCATCATCTGCACCTCGGAGCTGGGACCCCAGATCTATGAGCTGGTGGCGCTGACGTCCTCCGAGAAAAACACGTAAGGCTGGGTGGGACGGGTGCTGGCAGCGACGGGCAGTGCCCCCCCCGGGGCGAGGGCTTCTCTTGGGGGTGCAAAGACCCCCCCGACCTCGGGGAGCTGAGGAGGGGCTCTCGGCCGGGCAGGTGGATGGAGCTGCTGGAGGAGGCGGTGCAGAGTGCCACCAGGAATGCCACTTTCCCCCCCAAGCGCCGGACGCCGGAGCCCACCCGTGCAGCACCCTCCGGGTGAGCAGCCCAGCCCTTACTGGGAGCCGGGGACCCCAGCCCCGTCCCCTGCTGGTGGACACCGCAGTGGGGGACGAGGCCAGCAGGCTGCTGGGTCTCTCCGGAGGGCGGTTGGGATGGGGACAGGGGTCCTCCCTGCTCACTGGCGACCTGGGGGGGGGGCGTTCCAGGCTTCCTGGCACCTTGTTGGGGGGGGGGGCTTCGGCAGGGTCTGCGCTGGGGCGGGGACTGTCCCTGAGCCCCTGGCTCCTGATGTCCCTTCCTTGTCCTCGCAGCCTGGTGTTACCGGACCCCGATGTGTCCCCCATCCTGTCCCGAGGTGCCAGCTCCGGAGCGGAGGCAGAGACAGAGGATTGCTCCTCAGGTGAGCCCCCCCTCAACCGCTTCCCCAGCGCCCCCCCCCTCCATTTTTCAGGCTGGGGACGTGGGTCTGAGCTCTCCCCTTCTCCCCGCAGCGGACGACAATCCCACCGCGCTCCTGGGCAGGGAGAAGCCCCCGGCGCTGCTGGAGGAGCCGGGGAGCAGCGAGGTGGAGGAAGGGGAGGAAGAGCTGCCTGCAGCCCCGCTGCCCACGGGAGCTGGCGTGGGGGGGGATGACACCCCCCCAGCCCAGCGGCCGGGACCCCCCACGCGTCTGCCGCTCCCGGGAGCCCTGGGCACGGAGGGGCTGGCCGAGGCGGCGCTGGAAGATGGTGAGTGCCGTGGGGTGCTGCGGCGGGGAGCCCCCCTCCCCGCCATGCCAACCTCTCCCCGGAGTCGGGGGGGGGGGCGAGGGGGGTGGGGGCGCAGAAGCCCAAAACCAACTCTTCTTCCCCATCCCAGTGGAGAACCTGCGGCTCCTGATCCTCCGGAGGCTCCTGCCTTGCCGGGACGCGGAGCCCGAGGACGACCTGACGCCCACGCCGTCGGTCATCGGGGGGGGCGGCGGCGGCCAGGCCTGGGACTCGGTGCTCTCCAGTCAGGATTCGGCCTCCCAGGAGGTGCTGGCGGAGCCCCCCAGCGCCACCCAGGACACGAAGCCGCTGTCGAGCCGGGGGGAGCCGGAGGAGCCGGGGCCGGCTGCCGAGGAGCCGAGCAGCTACAAAGTCGTGCGGAAAGGTAGAGGGGTGACGGGGAGGGCGCTCGGCCGGGCACGGGGCGGGGGGTGACAGGCGCTGGGGACCCCTCTCCGCTCCCTGACCTGCCCCTCGCTGGGGGTCTCGCTCCCCGCTTGGCTGCGTCGGGGCCGGGGGCTGCGCGGGGGGCCAAGGGGTGCGGGTGAACTCCCCCCCCTCCACCTCCTGTCTGCATGCCGGGGGCGCGGGGGGCTATGAGGGGTGCTGGTGGTGGGGTGCTTGGTGGTGGGTGCTGGTGGTGGGATACTGGTATTGGGGTGCTGGTGGTGGGATGCTGGCGGGTGCTGGTGGTGGGATGCTGGTGTAGGGGTGCTGGTGACGGGTGCTGATGGGTGCTGGTGTTGGGATGCTGGTGGGTGCCGGTGGTGGGATGCTGATGGATACTGGTGATTGGGTGCTTGCTGATGGGTGCTGATGGATGCTGGTGGTGGGATGTTGGTGGTGGGGTGCTAGTGGGTGCTGATGGTAGGATGCTGATGGGTGCTGGTGATGGGGTGCTTGTTGATGGGTGCTGATGGGTGCTGGTGGTAGGATGCTGATGGGTGCTGGTGGTGGGGTGCTGGTGGGTGCTGGTGATGGGGTGCTTGCTGATGGGTGCTGATGGATGCTGGTGGTAGGATGCTGATGGGTGCTGGTGGTGGGGTGCTGATGGATGCTGATGATGGGGTGCTCATGGTGGGTGCTGATGGATGCTGGTGGTGGGTGCTGGTGGTGGGATACTGGTATTGGGGTGCTGGTGATGGGTGCTGATGGATGCTGGTATTGGGTCGCTGGTGGTGGGATGCTGATGGGTGCTGGTGTTGGGATGCTGGTGGATGCTGATGGATGCTGGTGGATGCTGATGGATGCTGGTGGATGTTGGTGGTGGGTGCTGATGGTGGGATGCTGAGGGGTGCTGGTGGTGGGATGCTGATGGATGCTGGTATTGGGGTGGTGGTGAGGGATGCTGGTGGTGGATGCTGGTGATGGGGTGCTGCTGGGTGCTGCTGGGTGCCGGTGATGGATGCTGGCGGTGGGGTGCTGGTTTTGGGATGCTGATGGATGGTGGTGGTGGTGGTGGTGGGTGCTGGTGGTGGGGTGCTGGTGATGGGGTGCTGAGGGATGCTGGTGATGGGGTAATGGTGATGGGTGGTGATGGGTGCTGGTGTTAGGATGCTGATGGGTGCTGGTGATAGGTGGTGGGTGCTGGTGTTGGGATGCCGATGCACGCCGATAGTGGGATGCTGGATGCTGCTGGATGCTCCTGGATGCTGGTGGCGGGGTGCTGGTGGGTGCCGGTGGCGGGTGCCGGTGGTGGGTGCCGGTGGCGGGGCCTGCTCACCCCCTCCCTCTTCCCCCCCTCCGCCCCCCCCCTCTCTTTTCGGGGTGTGCAGCCCAGGCGGAGGGTGCCAAGGAGGCCACGCCCTCGCCAGGCGGCAGCCAATCAGAAACTGAGCTGCAGGAAGGAGGCGGAGCTAATGTAGATGGTAAAGAGACCCCCCCCCCCCCACAATCCCCTCCCCGGACCCCGCCGGGGGTCCCCATGTCCCCCAGGGCCCCCATCTCCCCCCTCAGGGGATGCCCTATGGCCCTCGAGGGGCCGTGTCCTCTAAGGGGACACCTGTCCCTGGCGGGGGGGGGGACGACAGTGTCACCTGGGAGGACCTGTCCTTGGCGGGGGGGGGGGGGATACACCTGTCCTTAGAGGGGGCCACCATGTCCCTAAGGACTGTCCCCATGGCCGAGGACACCCAGCGCCACCGACACCGTGACCCAGAGCCATCTGGAAACGTTTTTGTGGCCGGATCCTGCCACGAAGTGGCAACAACCCCCCACCCCCTGCGTGTGTGGGGGGGGCGGGGGGGAACGGGATACCTCAGGCAGCAAAACCCCCCCCCTGGGGGCCACCGGCAGCCACCCCAGCGGGTCCCTTGTCACGCTGACACTGCTCATCCCCTCTTCAGGCAACTACTTCTACGTCAGCATGCCCACGGCACCCCCCCCAGCCCGCGGGACCCCCGCACCCCGCACCGCCCCCCAGCGCCCCCTGGGGCTCCCCACAGGAGGCGCCCCCCCGGCCCAGCCCCGCCGAGGGGTCCCCGGACCCCCCCGCCCCCCCTGCGCGACATGGACCTCATCTTTCGCACCATCGAGCAGCTGACGCTCAAGCTCAACAGGCTGAAAGTGAGTCGTCCCCCCCCACCCAAACTGGGGAAACTGGGGCGGGGGCGGGGGGGCAGGGGGGAGGAAATCCCATCAGGGGTGTCATGGAAGGGAGGGGGGGGACACGGCTCTCGACCCCAGACCTGCGCCCACCCTGGCACCCTTTCTCTCTCCAGGCTGTGGAAACGGCCCACCGGGACTTGCTGCGGTCCCTGGGGCGCAGCTCCTCGACCCACGTCACCCCCCTGGGGGGCTCGGCCCCCCCGGAGACGGACGGTTGGGCCCAGCCGCCCCCCAGCCCCGACGGCGACAGCCCTTTGTCCCGCGCCCTCCGGAGCCTGCAGGGTCCTGCTGCCAACGCCCCAGGTAAGACCCACCGCCATTCGGTCCTCGCCCCCCCACCCCCGCCCCCCCCCCCGCCATGCCCTCGCCCCCCCACGCCCCCCTCACCCCCTTCTCCCCATCTTTTCCAGGCTCCAGAGCCCCCCTCGCCGAGGACCCCGCTGGCGACGCCGGCCTTTAGCCGCGGTGGGGAGGGGGGAGTTTGGGGGGTGTCTCCCCCCCCCCCCCTCCAAGGTCGCTCAAAGCCGGGGAGCTGCCCCCACAGCCCCCCCGCCCCAACGCTGTGCCCCCCCCATCCCCGTGCCGGCAGCCGTTGGAGCGCCCCCCCCCGCCCCCACCTCCTAGGACTGCCGTGGGCTTCGGCTGGAAGGAGGGAACACGATCCGGCGGGGCCGGCAGCTGGGTGGCCCCCCCCCCCCCGCCCCCTTCACCCCCTCGCATGGCAGCCCCGGCTCGGCGTCGTTCCCCCCCCCCCCACGACGTCCCGTCCCCCCCCCCCAGCGGGCCGCGAGAGCTGGATCTAGTCTGTATAAATGCACTTTGTTCTGTTCCTCTCCGTGCTGCGGCCCCCCCCCTCCTCCCCGCTGCCTATAAATATGTACGTACGTGGCCCCCCCACACACACACCCTTCCACCCCCCCCCCATCCCCGCCACCTTCCTCCTGTAAATAACCACCGCCAGCCCCCCCCCAAGCCGGGGGGCAGCGGGGGACGCCCCGAGCACCGGGCTGTCCTCCCCGCCTGGTGACAATCGGTGACCCTGGCCGGGGAGGGGGCCGGGGAGCCGGGGCGACGGCCGGGGCGCGTGTGTCGTGTCCCCCCCCCTTCCCCCAAAATCCCTTCTCCTCCCCCCCCCCCGAAAAGGTGTGGCGGCGAGGCCAGCGCTGGGCTGGCTGATATATATATTATATATAATAGAGCCAAGACTGACCGGTTGCTGTTCCCCGCTGGACCATCCGCTTTATTTTCTTCCTTGCCCCGGAATGTTGATTGGGTTCGGAAAGAAAAGGTGTCCCCCCGCCCCGGTCTTTGCCCACGCCCCCCCCCCCGGGTGCCCGGTTAGGTGCCCGGGGTCCTGCTGCTCCTCCTGGCACGGGGCGCTGGGGGGGGCGTCCTGCGGCGGCAGCAGCTCCCGGAGGCGCGCGAGGGCCGGGCTGCGGGCAGGGATGCGGTTCTTCTGCGGGGGAAACGGGCGTCAGGCTGTGCCCCCCGCGATGCCAGCCCCATGGTGATGCCAGCCCCATGGCGATGCCAGCCCCATGGCGATGCTAGCCCTGCCGGGAGCCCTGTGTCAATGCCAGCCCCATAGCAGTGCTGGCCCTGCTGGGAGCCCCATGGCAATGCCAGCCCCATGGTGATGCCAGCTCTGCCGGGACCCCTGTGGCATTGCCAGCCCCATGGCAGTGCCAGCCCCAAGGTGATGACAGACCCATGGAATCGCCGTGTGGCCAGCGGTGATGCCAGCCCCAGGGTGATGCCAGCCCCATGGCAGTGCCAGCCCCACGGTGATGCCAGCCCCACGGCTGCCCCGTCTCACCTGCAGGGAGAGGCACAGCAGCCCCTGCTGCCCCGGCACCTTTGGCTTCTTCTCCCGCTGCTGCCCCTCCAGCGCTGCCAGGAAGGCGCCGAGGCCCCGCTGGGTGATGCGGTTGTCTGCGGGGGGACAGGGGGGTCGGGGACAAGTTGGGGGGGGGGGGGTGGGGACGACAGGGGAAGGTGGGGCCAAGTCGTCCCCCCCCCCCCTCACTCACGGGTCAGGTTGAGGTTGAGGAGCGCCCGGTTCCCCGGCAGGATGACGCTGCCCTGCTCCTGCCTGGCCTCCTCCAGCAGCGGATGGGCCGGATCCGCCGCCTGGATGCCGGGGGAGGGTGGGGGGACAGGCCATGAGGGAGTGCGGGACGCCAGGGTTGGGGACCCCCTCCCTGCCCCCCTCCCTGCGGCGTCCCCCCACCTCCGGGCTCGGCTTCTCCTGCCCCGCTCGCTTTGGCGTCCCTGCCACGGGCGGCTCTGGGCTCCGGTGCTGCAGGGAGGGGAGAGCAGAAGGGAGGGAGCTGAGCACCCCCCCCAACCCTGTGCCCCCCCAGCGCCCCCCCCGGCCCCTCACTCACGCTTCTTGGGCTGCCGCGTCTCCTCCTTCCGCAGCGACTCCTGCAATAACCAGGGCAGCGCTCGCCCCACCCCTCCCAAGCGGGATGGGTGGGGAAACTGAGGCACGCCGAGGGCGCCGCCTGCCCCCCAAAGACTGGGGACACCTGGGGGGTGGGGGGGGCTTCCCCCCCCACCCTGGTCCCCGCTTGCCTCCTCACCTTCTTCTTGGCGGGGGTTTTGCCGTATTTGGCCGGCAGCAGCTTGTCGGGGGCCAGGCTGGAGCGCTGCTCGCTCTGACCCTCGCTGTCTTTTGGGATCTGGTTGGGGGGGGGGGCGCTCAGGGTGCCGGCACCCACCCGGGACCCTCCGGCCTTTCTTCCCTGGTGGTGGGGAAGGGACGGGGGGGCGGGGGGCGTCTCACCGTGAGGGTGCGTCCCAGCGCCTCCGCCAAGAGCAGCCGCCTCCGCTCCACCACCTCAGCGTGGGTCAGGGCGAAGGGCCCCAGCACCTGGGGGGCAGCGGGATGGGTAGGGAGGGGGGATCAGGGCAGGGTCCGGCCCCCGCACTCCATTGCCAGGGTGGTGATGGGCGGGGGGGGTTAACAGGGGGTGGGGGGGGGCACCCACCTCCGCCAACCTGGTGGCCCCCGCGTCGCCGATGTCGTTGTTGGCCAGGGACAGGGAGAGCAGGGAGCGGTTCAAGCGCAAGCCCTGGAGGGACGAGACGGGTGCTGGGCACCCAGCGGTGGCCCCCCCATCCCCCCCCCCCCCCCATCATTTTCCGCCCCCCACCCCCCGCCATGCCCACCTGGGCGATGTAGCCGGCTCCCAGGTCCGAGATGCGGTTGAAGCTGAGGACGAGGGAGACGAGGCCGCGGTTGGAGGAGCCGAGGGTGGCCAGGCTCTGCCCCACGCGCCGGGGCGCCCGCGTCCCCCATGCCGCTGTTGCGCAGCGAGAGGTGGGTCAGCCTGCGGGACGGGAAGGGACGGGACGGGACGAGGGGGGGGGTCACTGGGGGGGTCCCGTGTGGGTCCCGGCTCAACAGGGCTCGCTCCGGCTCCCACTCACGCGCTGTCGCTCCCCATCAGCGTCGGGAAGGCGAGTTCGGGCAAGGGGCTCCCCTCCAGGCTGAGCGTCCTGCGGAGGAAAACACGCACACACACCCCCCCCCCCCCCCGGATGGTATTAATGATCCTCCCTGGCACCCCCCCCCACCCCAATTTCATAATTAGCGCTGCTAACGAGGGAGCGCCCCGCGTACCGCAGGCGGGGGCAGCGTGCCAGCAGTGCCGCCAGCGCCGGGAGCAGCTGCTCCGTCAGCCCGACCTTCCAGAGGCTGCGGGGTTTGGGGGGGGGACGGGACACACACGGAGCGGCATCAGGACCCGCCGTCGGGGAGGGGACGCGCCGGCATCTCGGGGGGGGGGGGGGTGTTCCTGCCTGTGTCCGTCCCCCCCCCACGCTCCCAACTCACTGCAGTGCCCGCAGGCCGGCCAGGGTGGGCAAGCAGCGGCTCAGGACCCCCAGCCTGTCCTCCTCCATCTTCCAGCCTGCCGGAGAGAGCGGGATCAAGGGGGGGTGACGGGAGTCGGGGAATGGTTTGGGGTGGAAAAGACCTTGAGGACCATTTCGTCCATGGGACACTTCCCACCAGCCCAAGTTGCCCAAAGCCCCGTCCAACCCGGCCTTGAACCCCTCCAGGGATGGGGCAGCCACAGCTTCTCTGGGCAACCTGGGCCAGGGGCTCACCGCCCTCGGAAGAAGGAATTTCTTCCCCACATCTCATCTCAATCTCCCCTCTTTTGGTTTCAAGCCATTCCCAACGTCCCGTGGCTCCCCTCCCTGCTCCAGAGTCCCTCCCCAGCTTTCCCGGAGCCCCTTGAGGGACTGGAAGGGGCTCCAAGGTCTCCGCGGAGCCTTCTCTTCTCCAGGCTGACCCCCCCCAGCTCTCTCAGCCTGTCCTCCCAGCAGAGGGGCTCCAGCCCTCCCAGCAGCTCCGGGGCCTCCTCCGGCCCCGCTCCCACAGCTCCGTGTCTCTCCTGTGCCGAGGCCCCGGAGCTGGAGGCAGCACTGCAGGGGGGTCTCCCCCGAGGGGAGCAGAGGGGCAGAATCCCCCCCCTCGCCCCCCTGCCCATGCTGCTGGGGATGCAGCCCAGGCTGGGGGGCCAAGGGGGGGTTAGTTCCGGCCATTCCCCGGATCCCGCGGGGTGATTTCCGAGGGCTCCTCATCCCTGGGTGCTGGGGGGGGGGTGGCGGGGGGGGCCGGGCCAGGAGCCTAGGGTTCCCCAGGACCCACCTCGCAGGAAGACGGCGCGGACGCTCTGGGGGTCGCCGTGGTCCCTCTCCACTTGGATGCGGGGCTGGAAGGAGCCGAATTTACGCTCGATGGCGGCCAACACCTCCGGCAGCGGCGGCTCAGCCGGCTCCTCTGCGGGACGGGGACCAGGCTGGGTCCTGGGTGGAGGGGGGGTGGGGGGGGGTGTCATCCCCCCACTGTCATCTCCCCCCCCCCCCCCCCCCCGCCCACACCCGGTCCCCACTCACCATCCACAGGGAAGCTCGGGGCCGGCCGGGGGGTGACTTTGGGGACGGCGGCGATGCCGGCGCGGGCGCAGAGCTCGGGGAAATCCTGCTCCAGGAGGCCGGTGCACTGGTACTCCTCTGCGGGCAGGAGTTGGAGGCGGGGGGGGGGGACATGGCGGGGGGGTGACATGACCCCCCAGACCCCCCCCCCCACCCCCCTGTTGTGCCGGGGGGCTCACCTGCGCCCTGCTCGGCCTTCCTCCCCACGCTCTTCACCTCCTCCTCCGCCGCCGCCTTCGCCCGCTCCCCCCGACGCCTCATGGCCCCCAGCTGGTGTGGGGGGGGGGACGGGCACTGGGGTGGGGGGGAAGGGGCTCAGCGCCCCCCGGCACCCACTGGCCCCACGGCTGGCCCTGCCTGCCACCCAGCCCCCCTCCCCCCCCCCCCCCCCCCGCCGTTGCTGGGTGAGGGGGTCCCAGTGGGGTCCCTGTGAGGTTGGGGGGTCCCAGGGCGCTATGGAGGTCCCTATATGGGGGGGGGGGGCGCCGTATATGGGGGGATATATGGGGGGATCCCAGGGCCCTATGGGGGGGGGGTCCCAGGGGTGGGGGGCCCTATGCAGTTGCGGGGGGTCCCAGGGCCCTGTGGGGGTCCCTATATGGGGGGGATCCCAGAGCCCTATTGGGAGGGGGTCCCAAGGGGGGGGGGGGGGTCCCTATGTAGTTAGGGGGGGTCCCAGGGTCCTGTGGGGGTCTCTATGTGGTTGGGGGGTCCCAGGGCCTATGGGGGTCCCAGGGCCTGTGAGGGCCCTATGGGGGGGTCTCTGTGTGGGTGGGGGGGCTGTCCCAGGGCCCTATGGGGGTCCCTATATGGGGGGGTCCCAAGGGTGGGGGCCCTATGGGGGTCCCTATGTGGTTGGGGTGGGTCCTAGGGTCCTATGGGGGTCCCTGGGTGGGTGTGTGGGGGGTCACAGGTCCCTATGGGGGTCCCTATATGGGGGGGGGGGGGGTCCCTATATGGGGGGGATCCCAGGCCCCTATGGAGGGGTGTCCCAGGGGTGCGGGCCCTATGGGGGTCCCTATGTGGTTGGGGGGGGGGGTCCCAGGAGTCTATGGGGGTCCCAGAGATAAGGGGCCCTATGGGGGTGGGTCTCTTGGCTGTGGGGTCCCTATGGGGGGGGTCCCTGGAAGGGGAAAGGGGTGTCTCAGTGGAAGGGGGGCCCAATGGGGGGGCCCTACAGGGGTCTTCATGGAGGGGTCCCAGGGCTGGGGGGGGACCCTGTGGGGGTCCCTATGTGGGTGAGGGGGGGTCCCAGGGCTGGGGGGGGGGCGATGTGTCCCTACAGGGGTGCAGGGGAGTCCCAGGGCTGGGGGGACCCCATGGGGGTCCCTATGGAGGCCTCCCTGGGGGGGGGAGGTCCTAAAGCTGAGGGGGCCCTGTGGGGAGAGGGGGGAGGTGTCGAGGGGCTGGGAGGGGGCCATAAGGGTCCCTGTGGGGGGTCTCCCCGGGGTGGGGGGTCCCAGCCCTGGGCCCTGGGGGGGGTCCCGGGGCCCGGGGGGGGGCGATGGGGGTCCCTGTGGGGGTCTCCCCGGGGGGGGGGTGTCCCAGCCCTGCGTCCCGGGGGGGGTCCTGGGGCCAGGGGGGTCCCTGGGGGGGGGGTCCCGGGGCCGAGGAGGGGCCCATGGGGGTCCCTGTGGGGGTCTCCCCGGGGTGGGGGTCCCAGCCCTGGGCCCTGGGGGGGGGGTCCCGGGGCCGGGGGGGGGGCGATGGGGGTCCCTGTGGGGGTCTCCCCGTGGTGGGGGGTCCCAGCCCTGGGTGCCGGGGGGGGTCCCGGGGCCGGGGGGGGCGATGGGGGTCCCTGTGGGGGTCTCCCCGGGGGGGTCCCAGCCCGCCCGTACCCTCTGTCCCCCGGGCAACGCATCGGCCGCGCCGCGAGGGGCGGGGGCCTGGCGCGCGGCGGCGCCTGCGCGGGGCGGGGGCCGGGCTGGAGGGGGCGTGTCCGGGGGCGGGGCCTCCACCACGGCCCCGCCCACGGCAGGAGGGTCCGGGCACTGGGAGGCGGCACTGGGAGCGCTGGGCCGTAACTGGGCCCTTACTGGGGCCATCAGTGGACCTTTACTGGGGCCATCAATGGACCTTTACTGGGAACAGCAATGGACCTTTACTGGATCTTACTGGGTCGATTGCTGGACCCTTACTGGGAGCATCACTGGACCTTTACTGGGGCCATCAAGAGACTTTACTGCGCCCTCACTGGGGCCATCACTGCACGTTTACTGGGGCTGTCACTGGACCTTTACTGGGTCTTACTGGGGCCATCAGTGGACATTCACTAGGCCCTTACTGGGGCCATCACTGGACCTTTACTGGGGCCATCAATGGACCTTTACTGGCTCTTTACTGGGGCTGTCACTGGACCATCACTGGGCCCTTACTGGGGCCATCATTGCATGTTTACTGGGGCTGTCATTGGACCTTTACTGGGTCTTACTGGGGCCATCAATGGACATTCACTGGGCCCTTACTGGGGGCCATCATTGGACCTTTACTGGGGCCTTCAATGGACCTTTACTGGGGCTGTCACTGGCCCATCACTGAGTCCTTACTGGGACCATTATTGGACTTTTACTGGATCTTACTGGGTCAATCACTGGGCCCTTACTGGGGCGGTCCATTGGACCTTTACTGGGTCTTACTGGGGCCATCACTGGACCATCGCTGCGACCATCGATGGACCTTTACTGGGGCCATCATTCGACTTTTACTGGATCTTACTGGGGTCGATCACTGGGCCCTTACTGGGACCATCGTTGGACCTTTACTGGGTCTTTACTGGGTCCACCCCTGGTCCCATCCCCGTCCCCCCCCCCCATTGCTGTCCCTCCCTCCCACCGGTGCCACCGCTGCCTGTCCCTGACCCCCCTGTCCCCCATCCCCCTCTCCCTGTCCCCCCGTCCCCGACCGACCCCCCCCCATCCCCGACCCCCCTGTCCCCGTCCCCGTGTCCCCGACCCTCCCGTCCCCAACCTCCCCCCCCCTCCGTCCCCCCCCCGTCCCCGGCCACCGCAGCCCAGGCTCACACCGCACCGACGACCCCCTTTATTCACCGCCCCGGACTCGGGGACAGGGACAGTCCCGGGCCTCCCCCACCAAGGTGTCCCCCCCCCCCAACCCCGGGGGGGGTCCCTGGTCCCCCCCCGTCCCCTCAGCGGTCCTTCTTGCGCAGGGGGGGGGGACGGGGGGTAGTGGCGGGCGGGTGGCACGTCGTAGTGACTGGGGATGTGGCTGTTCTTGGGGGAGTCGTAATGGCTGGGGGGGGGCGCGGGGGTGACGCCTTCGGCCCCCCCAGGGCGGCTCTCTGCGGGGACAAGAGGAGGCTGCAAAAGGGGCCGTGTCGTCCGTCCCCCCCCCCCCAGGGCCATGCAACCCCCCCGTCACTGGGGCTGTGTCCCCCCCGTGCAGCCCCTGTCACCAGGTATGTGTCCCCCCCCCTGGGCCATGCAACCCTCGTCACCAGGGCCGTGTCCCCCCCACCCCCGCAGCCCCTGTCTCCAGGTAGGTGTCATCCCCCCCCCAAGGCCATGTAACCCCCATCACCAGGGCAGTGTCGTCGTCCCCCCCCCGCCAAAGGCCATGCAGTCCCCTGTCACCACGGCTGTGTCCCCCCCCCCATGCAGCCCCCATCACCGGGTCCATGTGTCATGCGTGTGTCCCCCCCACCAAGGGCCATGCAACCCCCCCCGCTGGGGCTGTGACCCCCCCAGGGCCACGCAGCCCCTGTCACCGAGTCCATGTGTGTCCCCCCACCAGGGCCATGTAACCCCCATCACCGGGTCCATGTGTCCTCCCCCGCCAGGGCCATGTAACCCCCATCACCAAGGCTGTGTCCCCCCCCGCCATGCAACCCCCATCACTGGGGCTATGCCCCCCCCGCCCCCCAGGGCCATGTAACCCCCATCACCGGGGCTGTGTCCCCCCCATGCAGCCCCCATCACCGGGTCCGTGTGTGTCCCCCCCAGGGCCATGCAGCCCCCATCACTGTATCCATGTGTCCCCCCCCACCAAGGGCCACGCAACCCCCATCACTGGGGCTGTGTCCCCCCCCCCCCAGGGCCACGCAACCCCCATCACTGGGGCTGTGTCCCCCCCCCCGGGCCATGCAACCCCCCGTCGCTGGTGCTGTGTCCCCCCATCACCGGGTCCATGTGCCGTTCCCCGCCCCCCCCCGAGCCGGGCTCACCGGGGCCAGGGCCCCCCCCCCTCCGTCCCCTCCGGGGGGGCCTCGTCGAGGAGCCCGATCTCGGCGTAGGACGTCTCCCTGCGGACGGGGGCCTTCATCTCCATGTAGCTGCCCTCGGGGGCCTTGGCGGCGGGGGGGGGCAGCTCCTTGATGGTGGCGTAGGGGTTCTCGCCGGCCAGGGAGCTGGCGCTGGCCCCCAGCCCCTCGGGGGGGTGGGCTGGGGGAGAAGGAGCTGGGGGGGGGGGGGGCGCCCCACGGCAGGGAGCAGCCGCGGCCCACCATGGCCCGGGCAAGTCCCAGCCGGCCCCAGCTCATCCCGGTACTTCCCTCATCCCAGCCCATTCCATCCCATCCCGTCCCCTCCCCACCCCCATCCCTATCCCATCTCCATCCCCATCCCATCCCATCCCATCTCCATCTCCATCCCTTCCCCACCCCTTTCCTTCCCCATCCCATTCCCATCCCCATCTCCATCCCATCCCTATCCCATCTTCATCCCATCCCCATCTCATTCCATCCTATCCCCATCCCATCCCCATCCCATCCTATCCCTTCCCCAGCCCATCCCATCTCGTCCCCATCCCATCCCCATCCCATCCCTATCCCCATCCCTATCCCATCCCATTCCTTCCCCATCCCATCCCAATCCCCATCTGCATCCCACCCCATCCCCATCCCAATGCCATTCCCATCCCCATCTCCATCCCATCCCTTCCCCATCCCCATCCCTGTCCTCCTCCCATCCCATCCCCATCCCGATCCCATCCCCACCCCATTCCTTCCCCATACCATCCCCATCCCCACCCTATCCCTATCCCCATTCCTTCCCCATCCCATCTTGATTCCATCCCTTCCCCATCCCTTCCGTATCCCATCCCCATCCCATCCCATCTCATCCCCATGCCATCTCATCCCCATCCCATCCTCATCCCCACCCCATCCCTATCCCAATTCCTTCCCCATCCCATCCCTGTCCTCATCCCATCCCATCCCCATCCCCATCCCATCTCCATCCTATCCCTTCCCCATCCCATCTCCATCCCATCCCCATCCCATCCCCATCCCCATTCCTTCCCCATCCCATCCCCATCCCATCTCCATCCTATCCCTTCCCCATCCCATCTCATCTCATCCCCACCCCCATCCCCATCCCTATCCCCA
The DNA here is from genome assembly GCF_028500815.1 of Rissa tridactyla. NCBI lineage: Eukaryota > Metazoa > Chordata > Aves > Charadriiformes > Laridae > Rissa > Rissa tridactyla. Next base: position 3,025,767 of record NC_071488.1, read on the forward strand.
TCCCCATCCCATCCCTTCCCCATCCCATCCCCATCCGCACCCACTTCCTTCCCCATCCCATCCTCATCCCCACCCCATCCCTATCCCAATTCCTTCCCCATCCCATCCCCATCCCCATCCCTATCCCATTCCCACCCCACTCCCGTACCTTTCCCCTCGCCTTTCCCCAGGCTGTAGCTGTAGCTGTAGCTCCGGTCCGGCTGCCCCCCTGCAAGGGGGCACGTTCGGGGTCCCCCCCTGCTCCAGTCCCCCCCCACACACACCCCCCCGCCACCTCCCCAGGGGCTGGGACCCGGGAGGGGACCCCAGTGCCCCCCCCTCCCCCCCCCCCGCCCCCCCCCTTACCCCTGGGGCGCGGGGCCGGAGCCCCGAGGTGCTTCCAGCCGGGGGGCAGCGTGGCGGGGCCGGGGGGGCCGGGGGGTCTCTCCGCGCCGGGGAGGGGCTGGGGGGCGCCCACCTGGGCCCGGAGAGGGCACGGTTTGGCCACCAGCCTCCTGGCAGCCGCGTCGCGCCCGGGGGGGTACCGTGCAACGCCCTGGGGCACCGCGCAACGCCGTGGTGTGCCGGGAAACGCCGTGGTGTGCCGGGAAACACCATCCTGTGCCGTACAACGCCATGGTGTGCCGGGAAACACCATCATGTGCCGGGTAACACCATGGTGTGCCAGGAAACACCGGCTACCACTGTCGTGTGCCGGGAAACACCGAGTACCACCATCCTGTGCCATACAACACCGTGGTGTGCCAGGAAACAGGATCATGTGCCGGGAAACACCGTTGTGTGCCAGGAAACACCAGGTACCACCATTGTGTGCCGGGAAACACCGTGGTGTGCCGGGAAACACCGGGTCACACCATCGTGTGCCGGGAAACACCAGGTACCACCGTGGTGCGCCGGGAAACACCAGGTACCACCGTCGTGTGCCGGGAAACACCATCGTGTGCTGGGAAACACCGGGTACCACCGTCGTGTGCCGGGAAACACCATCGTGTGCTGGGAAACACCGGGTACCACCGTCGTGTGCCAGGAAACACCATTGTGTGCCAGGAAACACCGGGTAACACCATCCTGTGCCGTACAACGCCATGGTGTGCCGGGAAACACCGGGTACCACTGTTGTGTGCCAGGAAACACCGGGTAACAGCATCATGTGCCGGGAAACACCATGGTGTGCCGGGAAACACGGTCATGTGCCGGGAAACGCGGTCGTGTGCCGGGAAACACCGGGTACCACCATCCTGTGCCATACACCACCATGCCACACCATCATGGCACACCACGCAACACCATGGAGTGCCGCGCAACACCGTGCCGCACCATCATGTGCCGTGCAACACCATCATGGTGCACCGCACAACACCACGGTGTGCCGTGCAACACCATGCTGCGACGCTGTGTGCCGTGCAACACCATGCAACACCACGGTGTGCCGTGCAACACCATGCTGCGACGCTGTGTGCCGTGCAACACCATGCAACACCACGGTGTGCCGTGCAACACCATGCTGCGACGCTGTGTGCCGTGCAACACCATGCAACACCACGGTGTGCCGTGCAACACGGTGCTGGACCATAATAGTGCACCGTGCAACACCATCCTGTGCCGTACAACACCGTGCCGCACCATCATGTGCCGTGCAACACCATGGTGTGCCGTACAACACCGTGCCGCACCATCATGGTGCACCGCGCATCACCGTGCGGCGCCGCGGTGCACCGTGCAACCCCGCGTTGTGCCGTGCGCCACCATAGCGCACCGTGCAACACTGTGCTGCACCACGCACCACCACGGGGCACCGTACAGCGCCGTGCGGTGCCGTGACGCACCACGCAACACCGTGATGGACCACCTGACGCCTTGATGGACCACCCAACACCGTGAGGCACCACACAACACCACAACACACAACTCAACACACACCGTGACGCACCACACAACGCCGTGACGCACCACACAATGTCGTGATGGACCACACAACACCGCGACGCACCACACAACACCATGACGTACCACACAATACCGTGACGCACCACACAACACCATGACGCACCACACACCATAATGCACCACACACCATAATGCACCACACAACACACACCGTGACACACCACACAACACCATGATGGACCACACAACACCGTGACGGACCACACAACACTGTGACGGACCACACAACACACACCATGATGCACCACACAACATCATGACACACCACACAACACTGTGATGGACCGTACACCATAATGCACCACACAACGCACACCGTGACGGACCACAAAACACACTCCATGACACACCACACAACACCGTGATGCACCACAATACACCGCGACAGACCACACAACGCCGTGACACACCACACAATGCCGTGACACACCACACAACACACACCGCGACGCACCACGCAACCCCACGCAGCCCCGTGGGGCCAGCACCGGCCGCGCCGTACCTGGCTGGAGCCGGCGGCCTCGCGGTGGCCGGGGGCCGGCAGGGTGCACTGGGAGAGCGTGTGGTAGCTGGGGTTGGAGTAGTAGTGCGCTTGGTGGCCCGGTGGCACGTCTTGGGGGGGGGACGGGGGACGGGACACAGGCATCAGCCCGGTGCCGCGGGGCCACCGCCGGTGCGTCCCCCCCCCCTGCCTGGTCGCCGGCCTCACCTGGCACCACGTAGTCGGAGGCGTCCGTCTGTCCCGCCGTGTAGGCCACCGCCAGGTGCCGGCTCGCCTTCCCCTTCCGCCGGTGCCGGTGCCACAGGAAGGCGGCCACCAAGGCCACCAGAAGGGCCAGCAGGGCCACCAAGCTGAGCACGACCCCCAGGGAGCTGTAGGTTGCCGGGGGGGGCCGGCAGGATGGTGTAGGGCTGCTCGGGGGTCCCTGTGGCGGGGAGGGGGGGGGGGGGTGGCACAGGGTCCTTAGAGAAGGTGGGGAGGGGGGGTAGGGACCCCCATGGGACACATTCCACCCCCCCCACCCCCCCCCCCCAACCCCGGCGCCCACTCACCGGCCTCGCAGAGGGGCCCGATCCTGCCCGGGGCGCAGGGGCAAGCGCCGGTGGCCGGGTGGCAAGTGGCGTTGTGGGGACAGTGGCAGAGCTGGTCACACTGGAGCCCGAAGGTGCCGGGGGGGCAGGCTGGGGGGGGGCGGGGTGTGTGTGCGGCGGCCGGGGCCATACTGGCCCTATGGCCCCATAGGGGACAGTACAGCCCCACACCGCCCGGGACTGCATAGCCCCATACTGGGCCCTTGTAGCCCCATACTGGGCCCATATGGCCCCATACCACCCAGGACCATATAGGCCCATACTGGTCCCTTATAGCTCCATACTGGTCCCTTATAGCCCCATAATGGGACCATATAGCCCCATGCCACCCAGGACCATATAGCCCCATAGTGGGCCCATATAGCCCCATACTGGGCCCTTATAGCCCCATCCTGGGCCCATACAGTCCCATACTGGGCTCATATAGCCCCATACCACCCAGGACCATATAGCCCCATAGTGGGCCCATATAGCCCCATACCGGGCCTTTGTAGCCCCATACCGGGCCCTTATAGCCCCATACCATCCAGGACCATATAGCCCCATACTGGTCCCTTGTAGCCCCATGCTGGTCCCTTATAGCCCCATCCTGGGCGCATACAGTCCCATACTGGTCCCTTATAGCCCCATACCGCCCAGGATCATATAGCCCCATAGTGGGCCCATATAGCCCCATACTGCCCAGGGCCCTTATAGTCCCATACTGGGCCCATACAGCCCTATAGTGGGACCACATAGCCCCATACAACCATATAGTACCTGGGCCCATATAGCCCCGTACTGGGCCCTTATAGCCCCATACCACCCAGGACCATATAGCCCCATACTGCCCAGGACCACATAGCCCCATACTGGGCCCATACAGCCCTATAGTGGGCCCTTATAGCCCATACTGGGACCGTATAGCCCCATACTGCCTGGGACCACATAGCCCCATACTGGGCCCATACAGCCCTATAGTGGGACCACATAGCCCCATACAGCCCTATAGTACCTGGGCCCATATAGCCCCATACTGGTCCCTTGTAGCCCCATACTGGGCCCTTATACCCCATACAGGGCCCTTATAGCCCCATACTGGGCCCATATAGCCCCATACTGGTCCCTTGTAGCCCCATACTGGGCCCTTATACCCCATAGAGGGCCCTTATAGCCCCATACTGGGCCCATATAGCCCCATACCACCCAGGACCATATAGCCCCACAGTGGGCCCATATAGCCCTATACTGGTCCCTTGTAGCCCCATGCTGGTCCCTTATAGCCCCATACTGGGCCCATATAGCCCCATACTGCCCAGGAACGGAGCAGGGGGAGCCCCTATGGCCCCGGGGGGGGGTGTCCATGGGTGTGGGGGGGGTGCATACCCCCGGGGGGGGGGGGATGACAGTCGATGGGGGGGGGTCTCTACCTTCCCTGGCCGGGCAGCGGCATGTCCCTTGGGTGGGGGGACACATTCCGCTCCCCCCCCCCCCCCCCCCAGGCCCCAGGAAGCGCGGGCTGGAGGATGGCGGAGGGCGGGGGGGGGGGCATGTGGGGAGGGATGGGGGTCAGCCCCCCACCCTTAACTCACGCTGGGCGCAGCGGGGGCCGTGCCAGCCGGGGGCGCAGAGGCAGGAGCCGTTGGCGGGGGTGGCAGGAGGAGCCGTGGGCGCAGGAGCAGCTCAGGGCGCAGCGCTTGCCGTAGCGGCCGGGTGGGCAGGCTGAGGTGAGACGAGCGCGCCCCGGTCTCAGCCTCCTTGGCGGCGGGGCGGCGGCGGGGGGCGGGGGGGGGTGGAACCGGCTTGGGAGCAACCCGTCATTTGGGGAATCGGGTTTTGGGGGGGGTGGGTTGGGACGATGGCGGGGGGTGACTCACGGCGCTGGCAGGTGGGCCCGCGGTAGCCGGGGGGGCAGGCGCAGGATCCGTCGCGGGGCGAGCAGACGGCCCCGTTGCGGCAGGAGCAGGGCGAGAGGCAGCCCGGGCCCCAGAGGCCTTGGGGACAACCCTGCTTGCACTGCGGCCCTGCGAGGAGGAGGAGGAGGAGGAGGAGGGATGAAGGCCGGGGGTACAGCGGGGTGTCCCCCCCCGCACTTACCCATCCAGCCGGGCAGGCAGTGGCACTCCCCGGTGACGGGCTGGCAGCCATCGGCGTGGGCGCAGTCGCAGTGTTGCCCGCAGCCCTCCCCGAACGTCCCGTTCTTGGGGCGAGGTGGGGACACGACGGGGACGGTTTTAGGGTGGGGAGTGGGGTTGGGGGACAGGGCTTGGGACACACACACGCGCACACACACACACGCACACACTCACCGGGCAGGGCTGCAGGCAGCGGGGGCCCTGCCAGCCGGGGGGGCAAGCGCAGGTGCCGCTCTGGGGGTCGCAGGTGGCCCCGTGGGCGCAGCCGCAGCTCCGGTTGCAGCCGGGACCCCAAGTGCCGGAGGGACAGGGAAGGGAGCAGCGGGGGCCGTGCCAGCCTGGGAGGGAAGGGACGGAAGGGTGGGCAGGGGGAGGGGGATAGGGACCCCCCCCACCCCCCCCAAGCCTGGGGTGCCCCCCACCTTCCTTGCAGAGGCAGGAGCCGTCGAGGGGGGAGCAGGCGAAGGCGTGCTGGCAGGAGCAGCGCCCCGAGCAGTTGGCGCCGAAGGTGTCGGGGGGGCACAGGGAGGAGCAGTGCTCGTCCTGGGGGGGGGGGGGGGGGGGTGGGACACGGCACGACACACACATACACAAAAACTTCAGGACAGCCCCCCCACACACACACACTTTCCACCCCTGGGGAACCCCCCACCCCGGTCCCTCCTCTTGGCATCCAGCGGGGGGGGGGGGGTGTGACCCCCCCCCAAAAAATCCCCTCCACCCCCCCACGGGAACCCTAAGCCGTCCCCAAGGTTGCCTGGACCCCCCAAGCTAACCCCCCCACCCCCCCAAGGAATGCTGAAGTGCCCATTGCCCGCCCCCCCACCCCTCCCCCCCCGCAAAGGGATGCCCCCAGACCCCAAAATTGCCCCCAGAGATAAAAGGCGCCCCAGCCCGTCCCCAAGGATGCCCCGCCCCCCGTGTTTCCCCCCCCCCCCCCCCCCGCCCCCGGCCCATCCACATCCCCACTCTCCCCCCAGAACCACACAAACACCCCAAGTGCCCCCCCCAAGGACCACTCAGATCCACCCACCCACACACACAACCACGCTCATCCCCCCCTCCACGATGCTCCCCCCGGGACAACCCAGACCCCCCCATTCTCCCCTCAGGACCACCCAGACCCCCCCATGCTCTTCCCAGAACGACCCAGACCCCCCCATGCTCCCCCTAGAACCACCCAGACCCCCCCATTCTCCCCTCAGGACCACCCAGACCCCCCCATGCTCTTCCCAGAACGACCCAGACCCCCCCATGCTCCCCCTAGAACCACCCAGACCCCCCCATTCTCCCCTCAGGACCACCCAGACCCCCCCATGCTCTTCCCAGAACGACCCAGACCCCCCCATGCTCCCCCTAGAACCACCCAGACCCCCCCATTCTCCCCCCAGGACCACCCAGACCCCCCCATGCTCTTCCCAGAACGACCCAGACCCCCCCCCTCCATGCTCCCCCTAGAACCACCCAGACCCCCCCATTCTCTCCCCAGAACCACCCAGACCCCCCCATGCTCTTCCTAGGGCCACCCAGACCCCCTCATGCTCCCCCCAGAACCACCCAGACCCCCCCATTCTCCCCTCAGGACCACCCAGACCCCCCCATGCTCTTCCCAGAACGACCCAGACCCCCCCCCCATGCTCCCCCTAGAACCACCCAGACCCCCCCATGCTCTTCCCAGGACCACCCAGACCCCCCCATTCTCCCCCCAGAACAACCCAGACCCCCCCATTCTCCTCCCAGAACCACCCAGACCCCCCCATGCTCTTCCCAGGACCACCCAGACCCCCTCATTCTCCCCCCAGAACAACCCAGACGCCCCCATGCTCTTCCTAGGACCACCCAGACCCGCTCACACCCCCCTAGAACCACCCAGACCCCCCCTTTCTCCCCCCAGAACCACCCAGCCCCCCCCATGCTCTTCCTAGGACCACCTAGACCCCCCCATACTCCCTCCCCCCTCACTCCACGTCCTGCCCCAGGACCACCAGCCCCCCGCCCCCGCCGTGTCCCCGCACCGTGTAGCCGGGGGGGCAGTGGCAGCGGCCGGTGGTCCCGTTGCAGACCCCCCCGTGGAGGCAGAGGCAGGTCTGCAGGCAGCCGGCCCCGAAAGAGCCGGGGGGGCAACTCTCATTGCAGAAGAGCCCGGCCCAGCCGGGGCGACAGACGCACTCCCCGTGCATGGGGTGGCAGCTGGGGGGGGGCACCCCCTCAGCACCCCAGTGCTCCCAGGACGGGGCACTGGGTGTGCTGGGAAAGGGGCTTTGCAAATGGGGCAAAATTGGGGGGGAGGGTGGGGGGGGGAGGGCACAAAGCATCTGCCCCAAGCTTGGGGGGGGGGGGGGCGAATTGAACCGTTCCTGGCCACCCAGCCAGTATCCTCCCTGCGTGGCGAGGGGGCTGGGGAGAGGGGAGGGGGCTGGCGGGGGGGGGATGAGGATATTGGGGAGAGGGGAGGGTGCTGGGAGGGGGGGGATGAGGATATTGGGGAGAGGGGAGGGGGCTGGCGGGGGGGGATGAGGATATTGGGGAGAGGGGAGGGTGCTATGGGGGGGGATGAGGATATTGGGGAGAGGGGAGGGTGCTGGGAGGGGGGGGATGAGGATATTGGGGAGAGGGGAGGGTGCTGGGGGGGGGGGGATGAGGATATTGGGGAGAGGGGAGGGTGCTATGGGGGGGGATGAGGATACTGGGGAGAGGGGAGGGTGCTGGGAGGGGGGGGGATGAGGATATTGGGGAGAGGGGAGGGGGCTGGCGGGGGGGGATGAGGATATTGGGGAGAGGGGAGGGTGCTGGGAGGGGGGGGATGAGGATATTGGGGAGAGGGGAGGATATTTGGGAGAGGGGAGGTTGCTGGGGAGAGGGGAGGGTGCTATGGGGGGGGATGAGGATGCTGGAAAGAGGGGAGGATACTGGGGTAGAGGGGAGGATATTGGGGGGGAGATGGGGAAATTTGGGAGAAGGGAGGTTGTTGGGGAGAGGGGAGGATACTGGGGGGGAGATGAGGATATTGGGGAGAGGGGAGGGTGCTGGGAGGGGGGGATGAGGATATTGGGGAGAGGGGAGGGTGCTGGCGGGGGGGGATGAGGATACTGGGGAGAGGGGAGGGTGCTGGGGAGAGGGGAGGGTGCTATGGGGGGGGATGAGGATGCTGGAAAGAGGGGAGGATACTGGGGTAGAGGGGAGGATATTGGGGGGGAGATGGGGATATTTGGGAGAGGGGAGGGTGCTGGGGGGGAGATGAGGATATCAGGGAGAGGGGAGGTTGTTGGGGGGGGAGATGAGGATATCGGGGAGAGGGGAGGATGTTGGGGGAGAGGGGAGGATATTTGGGAGAGGGGAGGATGCTGGAAAGAGGGGAGGATATTGGGGAGAGGGGAAGGTGCTGGGGGAGTTGAGGATGGTGGGGAGAGGGGACGGTTTTGGGGGAGAGAGGAGAATATTTGGGAGAGGGGAGGGTATTTGGGAGATGGGATGATGCTGGAAAGAGGGGAGGATGTTGGGAGAAGTGAGGATACTGGGGGCAGAGGGGAGGATACTGGGGGGGAGATGAGGATATTGGGGAGATGGGAGGATGCTGAGGGGAAGATGAGGATGCTGGAAAGAGGGGAGGATACTGGGAAGATGGGAGGATACTGGGGAGAGAGGCGGATACTGGGGAGAGAGGCGGATACTGGGGAGAGGGGAGGCTGGTGGGGGGGAGATGAGGATGGTGGAGAGAGGGGAGGATGCTGGAAAGAGGGGAGGATACTGGGGAGAGGGAAGGGTGCTGGGGGAGTTGAGGATGGTGGGGAGATGGGAGGGTGTTGGGGAGAGGGAGGACATTTGGGAGAGGGGATGATGCTGGAAAGAGGGGAGGATGCTGGGGAGAGCAGAGGATATTTGGGAGAGGGGAGGATGGTGGGGAGATGGGAGGATGCTGGAAAGAGGGGAGGATGCTGAGGAGAGGGGAGGATATTTGGGAGAGGGCAGGACACTTGGGAGAGGGGAGGATTCTGGAAAGAGGGGAGGATGCTGGGGGAGAGCAGAGAATATTTGGGAGAGGGGAGGATGGTGGGGAGATGGGAGGATGCTGGAAAGAGGGGAGGATGCTGAGGAGAGGGGAGGATATTTGGGAGAGGGCAGGATATTTGGGAGAGGGGAGGATGCTGGAAAGAGGGGAGGATATTGGGGAGAGGGGAGGGTGCGGGGGGGAAGTGAAGATACTGGGGGAGAGGGGAGGATACTGGGGGGGAGATGGGGATACTGGGGAGAGGGGAGCATGCTGGGGGGAGCTGAGGGTGCCGGGGGGAGCCGGGGTGGGCTTGGGGGGGGGGGGGGGGGTCCACCTGAGGCTGTGCTGGGGGTGGCAGAGGCACTGGCTCTGGCAGCGGAGGCCGTAGAGGCCGGGGAGGCAGCGGCGCTCCTGGCAGCGGCTGCCCTGGAAGCCGGCCTCGCACAGGCAGCCCCCCGTCCACATGGAAGCATTGGCCCCCGTTGGCGCAATCGCAGCTCTCCCGGCAATCCTGCCCGTACCGCCCCACCGGGCACCGCTCCCGGCACCTACGGGGTTGAGGGGGGGTGGGGGGCGAGGGGGGGACACAGAGAGGGGTGACACAACCCCACCAGGAGACCGGCTGGCTCCTGGCCCTCCCCAAGCTGAGGCCGCCCAGCTCGTTGCATGCCAGGCCGGGGGGAGCTGGGGCGGCGGCGCTGCCTGCGCGGGGACCTGCCGCCGGCAGCAGCGGGGCTCGGTGGCCTCGTCCCCCGTGTGTCGCATCCCCGTGTACCCCCGTCCACCCGGCGTACCCCCTCCCTGTCCTCCCATCCCACTGTCCCCCCCATTCCCTGTCCCTGCATTCCCCTGTTACCCCCCATTCCCCTGTCACCCCCATCCCCCGTACCCCCCATTCCCTGTCCCCCCGTCCCCCCACATCCCCCTGTACCCCCCATCCCCCTGTCCTCACATCCCCCTGTCCCCCCATTCCCTGTGCCCCCATTCCTTGTCCCCCCATTCCTTGTCCCGCATCCCCCCATTCCCTGTCCCCCCCATCTCCCATCACCCCCATTTCCCTGTCCCCCCACATCCCCCCCTGTCCCCCCATTCCTTGTCCCCCCATTCCCTGTCCCTGCATCCCCCTGTCACCCCCATTCCCTGTTCCCCCCATCCCCTGGTCCCCCCGTTTCCTGTCCCCCCCCCATCCCCCTGTCACCCCACATCTCCCCTGTCCCCCCTATTCCCTGTCCCCCCCATGCCCCTCACCACCCCCATCCCCCTGTCCCCCCCATCCCCCCATCCCCCTGTACGCCCCCTTCCCTGTCCCCCCCCCTCACTGCTCTCCGGTGAAGCCGGGGGTGCACTGGCACTGTCCCCCCCGGGGGTCACAGTGGCCCCCGTTGTGGCAGCGACACTCGCCCTGGCAGCCGGGGCCGAAGCGCCCGGGGGGACACGGCACGGAGCAGATCTCCCCCTGCGAAGGAACCGCAGGGTCGGCAGGGGAAACTGAGGCAGGGACCGCGGCGGGGGCCGGGGGGCGGGGGGGGTGTCACAGCCCACCTACCATCCATCCGTGGGGGCAGACGCAGAGGCTGGATTCGGTGGGGTGGCAGATGCCCCCGTTCTGGCAGGGACAGGGGCTGTCGCAGGGTGTCCCCTCGGGGCAGGGCACCTCGCAGCTGCGGGGGGGGGGGGGTGGGGTGGCGAGGGATGAGCGGGACCCCCAGCCGAGGGGTGCCGGGGTGTGTTGGGGGGGGGTGCGGAGCGAGGACCCCTACTCACAGGGGGCCGGCAAGCCCCGGGGGGCAGCGGCAGGCGCCGGAGGAGGCGTTGCAGGGGGCCCGGTGGTGGCAGGGGCAGGGCAGGCGACAGCCCTGGCCGTAGGTGCCGGGGGGGGCACGGCTGGCGGCAGCGGGGGTCGGCGAAGCCGGGGGGGCAGGAGCAGACCCCGCTCAGGGGGTCGCAGGGGGCCCCCGTGGTGGCAGTCGCAGCGGTGCTGGCAGCCCGGGCCCCACGACTGCTCGTCACACTCTGCACGGGGGGGACACCGCCGGTACCCCCCCCATCCCAGCCCCGGCCGTCCAGCCCCATCCCATCCCCATCTCCATCCCTATCCCCATCCCAGTCTCATCCATATCCCTTCGCCATCCTATCCCATGTGTATCCCATCCCATCACATCCCAACCCATCCCCATCCCATCCCCATCCCATTCCCATCCCATTCCCATCCCATCCCATCCCCATCCCATGCATATCCCATCCCCATCCCATCCCATGTGTATTGCATCCCATCACATTCCCATCCCCATCCCATCACATTCCCATCCCCTCCCCATCTCCATCCCCATCCCAATCTCACCAATATCCCATCCCATTCCCATCCCCATCCCCATCCCATCTCCATCCCCATCCCATGCATATCCCATCTCCATCCCATGCATATCCCATCCCATCGCATCCCTATCCCCATCCCCATCCCAATCTCACCCATATCCCATCCCCATCCCCATCCCCATGTCCATCCCATCCCCATCCCATGTGTATCCCATCCCATCTCCATCCCCATCCCATCACATTCCCATCCCATCCCCATCCCAATCTCACCCATATCCCATCCCCATCCCCATCCCCATCCCATCCCCATCCCCATCCCATGTGTATCCCATCCCATCTCCATCCCCATCCCATCACATTCCCATCCCATCCCCATCCCAGTCTCACCCATATCCCCATCCCCATCCCCATCTTATCTCCACCTGAATCTCCATCCCCCTCCCAACCCATCCCATCCCCATCTCCAGCCCCATCCCAGTCTCACCCATATCCTATCCCCATCCTATTCCCATCCCATCCCATGTGTATCCCATCCCATCCCCATCCCATCTCCATCCCCATTCCATCACATTCCCATCCCATCCCCATCCCCAATCTCACCCATATCCCATCCCCATCCCATCCCATTCCCATCTCCATCCCATCTCCATCCCATGTGTATCCAATCCCATCCCATCCCATCCCATCTCCATCCCCATCCCCATCCCATTCCCATCCCATGTGTATCCCATCCCATTCCCACCCCATCCCCATCCCATCCCATATGTATCCCATCCCATTCCCATCCCCATCCCATCACATCCCCATCCCCATCTCCATCCCCATCCCAATCTCACCCATATCCCATCCCCATCCCATCCCCATCTCCATCCCCATCCCATGTGTATCCCATCCCATTCCCATCCCATCCCCATTCCCATCCCATCCCATGTGTATCCCATCCCATGTGTATCCCACCACATTCCCATCTCCATCCCCATCCCAATCTCACCATATCCCATCTCCACTCCATCCCAATCCCATCCCCATCCCCATCCCCCCCCGAGCCGTCCCACCCCAGGCTGCCCAGCCCTCCAGGGAGTCCCGCTGTCCCCCTGCCCCCCCCCAATCCCAGCTGGGGGTCCCCGACCCCGTGTGTCCCCCCCCGCACCCAGCACCCCCCACCCGCCGCTCACCGCTGGAGCAGTCGGTGCCGCGCCAGCCCGGCTCGCACTGGCAGAGGTCGGGAGCCACGCACCGGCCGTGGACACACTCCTGGGTGCAGCGCGCTGCGGGAAACACGGCCGGGGGGTGACGGGGGGCCGAGCCGGGATAGGGTCCCGTGTCCCCCCCCACCCCGCCGGGGCCACCCCGCTCGCCCCACTCACGGACGCAGGTGTCCCGGCTCTCGTAGTAGCCCAGGCAGCACTGGTAGCGCCGGCGGTAGTCGGTGCGGACGGCCTGCCGGTACTCGGTGCGGTAACACGATCCTGCGCCCGCAGCAGCGCCGTCAGGATGGGGACAGTCCCCTCCAGCCCCCCCCCCCATGGACGTGGGGACACCCCCGCAGTGGGACACCCCGCTCCAGAGCCCCCCATAGCCTTGGGGACACCCTGCAGGGGGACAGCCTCCCATGGACGTGGGGACAAACTGCCATGGGACAGTGCCCTCCAGCACCCCCCATGGACGTGGGGACACCCCGCAGCGGGACACCCGGCTCCAGCCCCCCCATAGCCATGGGGACAGCCAGCAGTGGGACACCCCGCTCCAGAGCCCCCCATAGCCATGGGGACAGCCAGCAGTGGGACACCCCGCTCCAGAGCCCCCCATAGCCTTGGGGACACCCTGCAGGGGTTCAGCCCCCTCCACGCTCCCCGTGGCTTTGGGGACACCGTGTAGTGAGACAGCCCCCCATAGCCTTGGGGACACCCTGCAGGGGGACAGTCCCGCGCCAGCCCCCCCATGGACATGGGGACACCTTGCAGGGGGACAGCCCCCCCCATAGCCTTGGGGACACCCTGCAGGGGGACAGCCCCCCATGGACGTGGGGACAAACTGCCATGGGACAGCCCCCTTCCAGCCCCCGCCATGGCCTTGGGGACACCCTGCAGTGGGACACCCCGCTCCAGCCCCCCCATAGCCATGGGGACACCCTGCAGGGTGATAGTCCCATGCCAGCCCCCCCATGGCCTTGGGGACACCCTGCAGGGGGACAGTCCCGCTCCGGCCCCCCCATAGCCATGGGGACAGCCAGCAGGGGGACAGCCAGCAGTGTGACAGCCCCCCATGGCCTTGGGGACAACCCGCAATGGGACAGCCCCCCATGGACATGGGGACACCATGCAGGGGGACAGTCCCACTCCAGGCCCCCCATAGCCTTGGGGACACCCCGCAGCGGGACACCCCGCTCCAGCCCCCCCCCATAGCCACGGGGACGCCCTGCAGGGGGACAGCCCCCCCCCCCCGCCATGGCTTTGGGGACCCCCTGCAGCGTGACAGCCCCCTCCGTGCGTGGCCCTGGGGACCCCCTGCCGTCCCCGCAGGGGGGCCGGGACGCCCCACCTCTGCTGCAGGCAGGGCAGGGGGGTCCCCGGCGGCGCGGGACAGGGCTCGGCAGAGGGCACGACGTGGGGTTTGGTGTAGGACTCCTTCACCGCCGCCGTGAAGCTGCCGGAGGAGGGGGAGGTGGGGTGACGGCGGGTCCTGGGGGACCGTCAACCCCCCCCGACACCCCCCCCCCGCCTTTTCCAGTCCCCCCCAGTCCTACCTCTCCCAGTAGCTGCAGACGTTGGGGTCGCTGGGGCGGAGGGCGGCCAGCAGGCAGAGGTGGGTGGCCAGCGCCGCGACCCGCAGCGCCATCCTGCACAGGCTGGGGGGTGGTGTGGGGGGGGGGAGACAGACGACGGCTTCGCCCTCCGACCCCCCCCCCGGCTCCCCACCCACCGCCCCCAACCCGGAGAGCAGGATCCGACCTCCCCGTGGGGGCTCCGCATCCCTCCGTCCGCGGCAACGGCCCCAGCCAAGGGGAAACTGAGGCACGGCGGCCTGGGTGGCCCCCGCGCATTCCCAAACACCCCCTCCCTGGTTGTATCCCGGCATCCCGCCGCACCCCAATCCCGGCGGGGGATGCTGCCGGGGAGCGGTACCCGAAGTGCCGGGGCGGGATTCGGCTCCCGGCCCCCCCTGGCGCGACGCCCGGGCGGCCCCATTTCAACCCGCTCCCGTGTTTATTCCCAGTTGCCTTTTCCTGGATCCATCGCCTTCTTGCTCAACCCGGAGAAGGGTCCGGCATTGCCGGGGCGGCTCCGGGATCACCGCCAACCTTGGGGGCCGGGGTTGGGGACGGACACACACACACACACACACACACACACACACACATACAGAGCGAGGGCCCCCCCCAGCCCCCGACCCAACCCTGACCCCCCGGTGCCGTGTTTACCGGGACGCGTGTTTTACGGCGAAACGCCATGTGCCGGCGGGAGGAAACAGAGGTTTCCTGGTCGGCACAGCTGGATTTACGGCCCTTTCCGCGCCGCTCCGGCCATGGGACACCCCAAAACTACCCGCCCCCCCCCCAACTCCATCCTCCCCCCTCGCCTCGGCCCGTGTTGTCATTTTGCAATTTGGGGGCCAAATAAAGGGGGGGGAGGGAGGGAGGGGGAGACACACCCACACCCACACACCCCCCCCCGCCATCATCCCGGAGCGGCGGGTTTTGGGTGGAAAAACCGTTTAGTGGGAGTTTCCCTTCTCCCGCTGGCGAGGAATTAATTGCTCACGGGCGGGTGAAATTCCCACCCCTGCGCGCCCCCCCCCCCCCCCCCCAATTCCTCCCCACGGCCCCACTGCCGGCCCCATCCGACGGGGGGGGGGTTGGGGGGGGGGCTGAGGGGGGGGGTCCCGGGCCTGCTGCAAACAACAGGAACCGCTGGGAGATGCTGGCAGGAAAAGCGAGGAATCATCAAAACACGCCAGCGGGCCCCGTCTGCTCCCCGCGGGGGCGGGGGGGGGGGGGGGGGGGGCCCAGCCGCTGGGAAGAGGCCCCCCCCAAGGTTGCCATAGTGGTAAGAGACCCCCACACACCAGTAAAGAGCTGGTTCTCCCCACCCCATGGGTGCCCCCCAGCACCCCCCGGGCGAGATGGGGAGCATCGCCCAGCGGTGACGGGGTGCCATGACCCAAAGAATTGGGGGGGGGGGGGGATGGGAGGGGAGAGGAGGGGGGGGGGATGCAGCTGGGGTGAGGGTAGGGAACGCGGGGACCGGTCCCGTCCCCCCCCCCCGGAGCCACTATCTCTCCCCCAGCGCTTCCTCCGTCGCATCCCGAGGGCTGACGCGTTTCCTCCGGGGGGGCTGCAAAGCCGCGGGGATGGGGCTGGGGGAGGATGAGGTGGGGGGGGAAGGGGGGGCGAGGACGAAGGTCGGGGTCAGGGTCACCAATGGGGTCGCCACGGGGCGTCGCAGCACCGTCCCGCGCCCCGTCCGCTGTCACCCCGCCGCCATCACCCCACCGCCGTCACCCAGCTGCCACCACGAGCCACCGTCACCCCACCGCCGTCACCTCCCCACGGCCACGGGAACCCACGACGCCCCCAAGCCCCCCATCACGGCGCTGGGGACACTGTCCCCCCACCCCTGACGCCACCACCCCAGCGCAGCCCCCCAAATTCACCCCCGGGACACCAGGGTCCCCTGGGCCGGGGAGGGTGGCACTTACCTGGCCGGGGGCCACGGTGGCCAGCAGGGTCGGGGTGCGATGGCCCCCCGAGGGGGTGGCCTGGCCGGAGGGCTCGGCCGGCCGGGACGGCACAGCGCGGCCGTCGGAAGCGGAGGGAGGGCCGGAGCCGCTCTCAGGAAGTTTGGACGCGGAGACGACTACGGAAAAGGGAAAAAAATAATAAAAAAAAAAAAACCCACTCTAGACTTACTTTTTTTCTTTTTTTTTTTTTCCCCCCCCTTTTTCTGGCCAGAAACCAGCGGGTTTTGGAACGACGGCATCGGCGGGGGCCGCTCGCACACGGCGCTGGGTGGGTGGGGGGCCCTGGGGACGTCCCGACGCGGGTCCTCGGCCGGGTCACGGCTCTGGAGGGTGGCCCCGTCCCCCCGGGGGGGGGTCTGCGGGGAACCTGGGACCCCCTTTGGTGGACCCCCTTCGGCGGACTCCCTCGGACCCCCCCGTGGCCACCCCTGTCTGCCCCACGGCTGGTGACCGGGGGGCTCTGCGCAGGAGCGGAGGGAGCGTGGCACCCCCGAGGGCAGGGAACTCTGTGCTCACCCCTGGCGGTCCCTGCTCCCCCCCCCCCCGGCGCTGGCACCCATGGGTGCAGGGCTCGATCCGGGGTGTCCCGCAGGGATGGGGTGAGTGGATGGGACCCCCGGTGAGGGGCTGCGAGGGGCAGCGGGGACGGGGGGTTCCTTCAGATTAACAGCAGCATCCAGTGGCAGTACGGAGCCCCATGCCCGGCATCCCGGGCACGTCATCCCTGTATCCCGGCCTCACATCATCCCTGCATCCCTGCATCCCGGCCTCACATCATCCCTGCATCCCAGGCACACATTGTCCCTCCATCCTGGACACACATCACCTCAGGATCCCTGCATCCCGGGCACATCATCCCAGGATCCCTGCATCCTGGACACATATCGTTCCTGCGTCCTGGGCACACATCATCCCAGCATCCCGGGCACATCATCCCTGAATCCCAGGCACACATCATCCCAGGATCCCTGCATCCTGGACACATATCATTCCTGCATCCTGGGCATACATCAGCCCAGGATCCCTGCATCCCGGGCGCATCATCCCTGCATTCTGGGCACATCATCCCAGAATCCCTGCATCCTGGACACGTATCATTCCTGCATCCTGGGCATGCATCAACCCAGGATCCCTGCATCCCGGGCACACAGCATCCCTGCATCCCAGGCACACGTCATCCCAGGATCCCTGCATCCTGGACACGTATCATTCCTGCATCCTGAGCATACATCATTCCTGGATCCCTGCATCCCGGGCACACATCATCCCAGAATCCCTGCATCCTGGACACGTATCATTCCTGCATCCTGGGCATACATCAGCCCAGGATCCCTGCATCCCGGGCACACATCATCCCTGCATCCCAGGCACATCATCCCAGGATTCCTGCATCCCAGGTACACATCATCCCTGCATCCCAGGCACACGTCATCCCAGGATCCCTGCATCCTGGGCACATATCATTCCTGCATCCCGGGCACAAGCCATCCCTACATCCCTGCATCCTGGGCACACATTGTCCCTCCATCCTGGACACATATCATCCCAGGATCCCTGCATCCCGGGCACATCATCCCAGAATCCCTGCATCCCAGGCACACATTGTCGCTCCTTCCCGGACACACATCATCCCAGGATTCCTGCATCCCAGGTACACATTGTTCCCGCATCCCGGGAACCTGGGCATATATTGCCCCCACATCCTGGGCACACATCGTCCCCGCATCCCAGCATCCCAGGCACACGTCATCCCTGTATCCCGGGGACACATCATTCCCTCATCCTGACATCCTGGCTGCGCATCATCCCCGCATCCCGGGATCCTGGCCACATATCTTCCCTGCATCCCGACATCCCAGGTACGTATCATGCCTTCATGCTGGGCACACGTCACGCCCTCATCCCAGAATCCCAGGGACACACCATCCCCGCATCCCGGGCACAGGTTGTCCCTGGCTCTTGCCATCCCAGGCACACATCATCCCCGCATCCCAGAATCCCAGGGCCACATCATCCCCGCATCCCAGGTTCGCAGGCACCCCTGCATCCCGGACACAGCCCATCCCTACATTGCAGGATCCCTGGCCAGGCCTTTCCCCTGCATCCCTACATCCCAGGATCCCCGGCTGTATACATCACCCCCATATCCTGGGATCCCTGGCCGCGCATTGCCCCTGTATCCTGGGATCCTCAGCCATCCATCACCCCTGTATCCTGGAATCCTGCCTTATATCAACCCTGGATCCCTGGGATCCTGGCCTTATATCAACCCTATATCCCGGGATCCTGGCCTTAAATCACCCCTCCATCCCGGGAATCACCCCCACATCCCTGACATCACCCCTGCATCCCAGGATCCTGGCCTTAAATCACCCCCACATCCCTGAGATCACCCCTACATCCCTGGGATCCCCCCTGCATCCCAGGATCCTGCCCTTATATCAACCCTATATCCCAGGATCCTGGCCTTGAATCATCCCCACATTCCTGGGATCACCCCTATATCCTGGGATCCTGGCCTTAAATCACCCCTCCATCCCGGGAATCCCCCCCACATCCCTGGGATCACCCCTGCATCCCGGGATCCTGGCCTTAAATCATTCCCGCATCCCTGGGATCACCCCTACATCCCAGGATCCTGGCCTTATACCACCGCTATATCCTGGGATCTTGGCCTTAAATTACCCCTCCATCCCGGGATTCCCCCCCCCTCATCCCTGGGATCACCCCCGGATCCCCGGATCCCCGCCATATATCCCACCTCCTGACCTACATCCCGACCGCGTATCCCACCTCCATCCCGGGATTCCCAGCCATGTATCACCCCTATATCCCAGGATCTCCAGCCATGTATCACCCCTGCATCCCTGGGATCCTACCCTTATATCACCCCTATATCTGTGGGATCCTGGCCTTAAATCACCCCTCCATCCCAGGAATCCCCCCTACATCCCTGGGATCAGCCCTGCATCCCAGGATCCTGGCCTTAAATCATCCCCACATCCCTGGGATCACCCCTACATCCCTGGGATCACCCCTGCATCCCTGGGATCCTGGCCTTATATCACCTCTATATCCCGGGATCTTGGCCTTAAATTACCCCTCCATCCCGGGAATCCCCCCCACATCCCTGGGATCACCCCTGCATCCCAGGATCCTGGCCTTAAATCATCCCCACATCCCTGAGATCACCCCTACATCCCAGGATCCTGGCTTTATATCCCCCCCCACATCCCTGGGAATCCCCCCCCCATCCCTGGGATCACCCCCACCTCCCCGGATCCCCGCCATATATCCCACCTAGTGACCTACATCCCGACCGCGTATCCCACCTCCATCCCGGGATTCCCAGCCACTTGGCACCCTCATTCCGGGACAGGGCAGCTTGGCACCACCTGTGTGTGTGTGTGTGTCCCCCCCCCATTCCCAGCCGCCCCCCCCGGCTCCCAGCGAGCACACTTACATTAGCCTGATGTCAAGGCGCCGTTAATTGCTTCTCCTCGTTACAGTAATAGCTCTAATCACTCACAACGATTTTTCACGTCCCAGGGTGGCTCAGCTGCCCCCCCACCCCCCCCACCCCGTGCCCCCCCGCCCCGGGGGTCCATTAGGATCAAGCCCACCCGCAGCCCGGGGGGGGGTGGCGAATGCGGCCACCCCGAAACGCCGCTTCCCGGAGGCCGCCTGGGTACCGAGGCCGGGGGCGGCGGGGCGGGGGGGGGGATATGTGTGTGTCCACCCCCCCCCCCACCTCCAGGCTGGGGACATCAGGGCCGGGAAAAGCTGGGGACATCCGGATTGGGGGGGGGCAATGTGGAAGTGACCCCCCCCCCCCCCCCGCCTTTTCCCCTCTGATGCTCTTAAATAAGGTGTCCCCGGGGCGGTGGGGAAAATATTGCTCGGGGACACTTCGGCGGCACTTAGCCCCCCCCCCCAGGACCCCCCGGTGACAGAGGGGATGGGGACCCCCAAGTGCACTTAGGGGGGCAGCTTGGGGGGGGGGGGCGGTGCCGGCCAGTATTCAGCCCCCCCCCCCCGCCTCCCTGCGGGCCCCAGGACGCAGCTGCATCCCCGGCCCCGATGTCCCCAAACCCTCCGCCCCATCCTTGGGGACCACCCCAAAACATTGGGGGGGGGGGGGAATTGGGGGTCCTCTTAGGGGCTTCTGGGGGGGGGAGGTGGGGGGTGGGACAACCCCCCCCCCCAGGAGCAGAGGCAGCCCCAGTGGGGGATCCAAGCTGGCAGCACGGGGGAGCAGGAGGGTGGGTTGGCCGGGGTGGGACCCCCCCCCGCCCCGGTGCAGGACGCGGCCATGGACCACCAGCGGCTCCCCCCCACCTCACCCCGCCCCTCATTAACCCTCGTTAGCGAGGCCGGGCCGTGGGGCCGCTGGGGGGGCGGGGGTGGAGGCTTTGCCAGGGAATGAACCGTTAATTACCTCATTGCCAGAATCCATTACCGCTCCCCCCGGAGCGGGTGAAATGGAGAAACTGCGGCAAAAGAGGTGGGGGGGGAGAAATAAAATCAATCAGGGCCGAATCCTTCAGGGAGCGGGGCTGGGGGGGGGCTTAACCCTTTCCCTGACCCACCCTAAGGGGGAAACTGAGGCACAGTCACCCCCACCCCCCCCTCCAAGGGGGGAAACTGAGGCACGGCAGCCCCCAGGGGGGAAACTGAGGCAGGGCTGGGGTGGGGGGGGGGAGCTCACGCTGCTTGGGGGTGGGGGGGGGGGGTGTCACCACGGCGCAAGGTCCCTTCTGGGGCGTTGCTCTGCGGCAATCTGCGGCGCAGGGCTGGAAAAGCTCAAGGTTGTAATCTTGTTCCTTCCTCAAATTAAATAAGAGGAGGGGGGGGGAATAAAAGGCCATAAATCAGCGCGGGCAGGGATTAGAGGGACCCCAAGGAAGCAGGGGGTGGGGGGGGGGGTTCTGCGCCCGAGCGGGGCCCCATCCTGCCCATGCCGCCGCCCCGCATCCCGGGCTGGACCCTCGGCAAAGATTTGGGAGCAGAGAGAGGGAGCGGAGCCCCGGGATCGGGGGGGTTGGATCCGGCCCCCCGGCAGGGTTTTGGGGATGGATGAGAGTCCGGGAGCCGGTGGGGCATCGGGGATGGCTCCGGTTTCCTCATGGCGCCACGGCCATGCCGGCACCCCCACGGACCACCCCCCCCCCCCCCGCCACGCCTTGCACCGTGCCTCAGTTTCCCCCGTTGACCCCGCTTTCCTCCTGCTTATCTCGGGTGGCGGCGGGTAACGAAGGAGCTGCCAGGGCCCTGCCTGCGCTGCCTAATTAGCCAGATGAAATCAATTCAGCTCCATTACGGTCAGATCCAGGTCCCAACCATTACCAGGGCGGCTGGAGAGCCCGGGGAAGGATGATGAAGTGGACGCTCCGGGGCACGCGATAACCCCCTGGCTCCCACGGGGGCGGGGGGGGGGGGGGGTGCGGGGAAGGGAGGCCTTCGCTCTTTGAGGGGTGGTGGTGGAGGTGGGGGGGGTGGCTTTGTGCTGCCAAGTCCCAAATCCCCCCTGGAGCCCTCGGCAAGGGGAGCCAGGCATCCGGGATGGGGTACGGCGGGAGCATCCCTGGAGGGATGACTGAGGTTGTCCCCGCGGCCCCAGCCGAAAATCCCTCTCTGGGCTGGGGATGGGGACAGCGGTCCTGCATTCCTGGCATGCGTCGTCCCTGCATCCCAGGATCCTGGGCACTCGTCATCCCTGGATCCCGGGCACACATCATCCCTGCATCCCAGGATCCTGGGCACCCATGATCCCTGCATCCCTGCCACTCATCATCCCTGCATCCCAGGATGCTGGGCACCCACGATCCCTGTATCCCAGGCACTCATCATCCCTGCATCCTGACATCCTGGGCACACATCATCCTTACATCCCTGGAACTCATCATCCCTACATCCCGGGATCCTGGGCACACATCATCCCTGCATCCCAGGATCCTGGGCACCCACGATCCCTATATCCCTGGCACTCATCATCCCTGCATCCCATGATGCTGGACATACATCATCCCTGGATCCCAGGCTCGCATCATCCCTGCATCCCAGGATCCTGGGCACCCACGATCCCTGTATCCCAGGCACTCATCATCCCTGCATCCTGACATCCTGGGCACACATCATCCTTACATCCCTGGAACTCATCATCCCTACATCCCGGGATCCTGGGCACACATCATCCCTGCATCCCAGGATCCTGGGCACCCATGATCCCTGCATCCCTGGCACTCATCATCCCTGCATCCCAGGATGCTGGACATACATCATCCCCGGATCCCAGGATCCTGGACATCCATCATCCCTGCATCCCAGGCACTCATCATCCCTGCATCCTGGGATCCTGGGCACACACCATACCTGAATCCCAGGATGCTGGACATACATCATCCCTGCATCCCAGGCACACATCATCCCTGCATCCTGACATCCTGGGCACACATCATCCCTGCATCCCTGGCACTCGTCATCCCTGCATCCCAGGATGCTGGACATACATCATCCCTGCATCCCAGGCACTCATCATCCCTGCATCCTGGGATCCTGGGCACACGTCATCCCCGCATCCCGGGATCCCTGGGGCATCCCTTCCAGCTCCTCTTCCCCAGCCGAAACCTCCCAGCTCCAAAAAGCCCCTTTTTCTCCCCAAAAGCCCCCCATCCCGCCCCGTGCCCCCCGGACACCCCGGAGCAGGCGGTTCCCAGGGCGGGGGGGAGACACAAAGAGTTTTATTAACGACCGGTTTCGCAAGCGCGGGGTCTGTCCCCCCCCCTGCCCCCAAGGCCGGGGACGAAGGAGCAGCCAAGCCATGGGGTGCCCCCCAACTCTCCCAAGAGATCCGAGCCCCCCCGCCCCCAGCTCCCGCAGTGGGGCTGGGGTGGGGGGGGGCTCTCGGCTCTGCTCCCCCCCCCCTCCCCCCCCGGCCCCCGCGCAGCAAACCCGGGGAAAGGCCGAGGAGCTGGGAGGGGTGGCACAACGCCAAGCGGCACAGGTTGGGGGGGGGGGGGTGTCCCCCAGCCCTACAACCCCCCCCAAACCCGAGGTGGGAATTGGGGGGGGGGGGGGAGGAGGGGGGGGGCTGGCGTTTTCCACTCTAAAGAAGATTCCAGCCCTCTCCCCATCAGTGCTCCGTTGGGTGGGGAAAGCCATGGCCCCCCGGGAAGTGGGAAGGTTGTGGATGGAGCAGCGGGGAGCGGAGGTTGGGGGGGGGGGTGGGGGGGTGGGGGGGGGTGTCCCCCCCGGCTCAGCCCAGGATGTCCAGGTAGACGGGGGGGTTCTTGACGAGGCTCTGGAGGCGGCCGTGGATCTCCTTGATGGGCCGGCGCTGCTGGGGCTCCCGTTGCCAGCAGCTCTGCATGATGGCGTAGACCTCGGGGGGGCACGCGCGGGGCCTCTCCAGCTCCCGCCCCTGCGTGATGCACTCGATGGCCTGCGGAAAATACGGAGACCGAGTTAAAAAAGAAAAAAAAAAACCAAAAAAACACCAAAAAACCCACCCCCCAAAACCCTCGGGGGGGTTGCCACCATCCTAAACCCACCCCATCCCCCCCCGGACCCCCACCCCAAGGTGCCCACCTCGGTGTTGGAGAGCTGGTACCAGGGCTGCTTCCCGTAGGTGAAGATCTCCCAGAGCACCACGCCGAAGCTCCAGATGTCGCTCTCGGTGGTGAATTTACGGTAGAGGATGCTCTCGGGGGGCATCCAGCGGATGGGCAGCATGGTCCTGCCCCCCACCTGCCCGCGGAGGGGCCATCAGCGGGGCAGGGGTGGCCCCCTAATTCGTCCCCCTCCCAACCGCCCCCAACCCTGCCCGTTAAACACTCCCCAGATCTAAGGGAGAAGGTTCTTGCGCCGAGGGTGGGAGACACTGGCCCGGTTTGCCCCGGGGGGGGTGGGAGATGCCCCATCCCTGGGAATATCCAAGGTCGAGTTGAATTTGGCTTCGAGCGACCTGCTCCGGATGGAGATGACGCTGCTCATGGACAAGACGAGCTTTAAAAGTCCCTCCCAACCCAATCCATTCCATGATTCCATGATGAAAACTGGATAGAGATGTCGCTGCTCATGGACAAGAGGAGCTTTAAAAGTCCCTCCCAATCCAACCCATTCCATGATGAAATATGGATGGAGATGTCGCTGCTCATGGACAAGAGGAGCTTTAAGAGTTCCTCCCAACCCAACCCATTCCATGATTCCATGTGGAAATATAGATGGAGATGTCACTGCTCATGGACAAGACAAGCTTTAAAGGTCCCTCCCAACCCAACCCATTCCATGATTCCATGTGGAAAACCGGATGGAGATGTCACTGCTCATGGATGAGAGGAGCTTTAAAGGTCCCTCCCAACCCATTCCATGATTCCGTGATGAAAACTGGATGGAGATGTCGCTGCTCATGGACAAGAGGAGCTTTAAAGGTCCCTCCCAACCCAACCCATTCCATGATTCCGTGATGAAAAACGGATGGAGAGGTCGCTGCTCATGGACAAGAGGAGCTTTAAAGGTCCCTCCGAACCCATTCTGTGATTCCATGTGGAAATATAGATGGAGATGTCGCTGCCCATGGGACAAGAGGAGCTTTAAAAGTCCCTCCCAACCCCACCCATTCCATGATTCCGTGATGAAAAATGGATGGAGATGTCGCTGCTCATGGACACGACGAGCTCTAAAGGTCCTTCCCAACCCAACCCAACCCATTCCATGATTCCGTGACGAAAACCGGATGGAGATGTCACTGTTCATGGACAAGAGGAGCTTTAAGAGTTCCTCCCAACCCAACCTATTCCATGATTCCATGTGGAAATATGGATGGAGATGTCGCTGCTCATGGACAAGACAAGCTTTAAAGGTCCCTCCCAACCCAACCCAATCCACGATTCCATGGTGAAAACTGGATGGAGATGGATCGGGGAGGGAGAGAGGGAGTGGGGCTCACCCGGTAATAGTCGGTGCTGTAGATATCCCGGGACATGCCGAAATCCCCAATCTTCACCACCAGGTCGTGGCCCACCAGGCAGTTGCGGGTGGCCAGGTCGCGGTGGACGAAGTGGAGGGAGGCGAGGTAGACCATGCCCGAGGCGATCTGCGTGGCGATCTGCAGCAGGTGGCCCAGCCGCAGCGGCCCCCCCCGCCTGCCCCGGCCCCTGCTCCAGCATCTTGGCGTCGGGGCCGTGGGACCTGGGGGGCAGAAGGCGCTCGGAGAGGCCGGGACACACACACACACACACATGGGGGGCGGGGGACGGGGCCGCTCACACGCGTGGAAGGAAGGCGGGCGGAGGGAGGGTGCGCTCGCACACGCGGGGGGGTGCACACGCGAGGGCGTGCGCGTCCGTGCGCGCGTGGCAGGGAAAGGCGTGCACACGTGTGTGCATGCGCGCGCAGGGGAGAGAGGTGCGCCCGCGAGCACGCGTGGCAGGGACGGGCGTGTGCGCGCGCGCAAGCACACGCGGGAAACGCGTGGCGTGCGTGTGCGCGCGCACAGGGGGAAGGCACGCACACACGTGCTCGTATGTCAGGAAAGGCACGCATGCGTGCGCACGCGTGTGCGTGCACAAGGGAAAGGGATGCACGTGCGTGCGTGGCGCGGAAGAGCGTGCAGGCGTGTGCAAGCACTCGGGGGAAATATGTGCACACACGTGTACAAATGCCGAGGGAGGGGGGGCGCGTGTGTGTGTGCGTGTGCACGGGGGACAGAGGTGCGCACGCGTGCATGCGTGTCAGGGAAATGTGCATGCACACAGGTAAATGCGTGCACACCTGTGGACACACACCAAGGAAGGGTGTGCACACGTGTGGCACGCACAGGGGAAGGCATGCACGTGCACGCACGCGTGCCAGGGAAGGTTGTACACACGTGTGTGCGTGCACACGGGGGAAGGTGTGCATGTACGTGTGCGTGCACAGGGAAGGGCGTGCAAATGTGTGTGCATGCACAAGGGAAAAGGCGTGCACGTATGTACATGCATGGAGGGGAAGGGCACACGTGTATGTGCACACAGAGGGGAAGGACGCACACGTATGTGCACACGCAGGGAAGGACGCACACGTATGTGCACATGGAGGGGAAGGGCGCACACGTATGTGCACGCACAGGGAAGGACACAGATGTATGTGCACGCACAGGGAAGGACGCACACGTATGTGCACATGGAGGGGAAGGGCGCACACATATGTGCACTCACAGGGAAGGACGCACACATATGTGCACACACAGGGAAGGACGCACACGTATGTGCACACACAGGGAAGGGCACACACATATGTGCACGTACAGGGAAGGACGCACACGTATGTGCACATGGAGGGGAAGGGCGCACACGTATGTGCACTCACAGGGAAGGACGCACACGTATGTGCGCACGTGCCCGGGCAGCCCGTCCTGCACACGCGTGTCGCGCCGGGGCCGTGCGCGCCGGCGTGTGAACGCGTGATGGGACGCGTGGCGTGATGGTGGTGGCGGCGGTGGCGGGGGGGGGGGGGGGGTGGTGGCGGGGGGAGCCGGGGGCCAGCACAGCCACGGCCGCCTCCAGCCCCTCTCCGTGGCCTTGCCGGGCGAGCGCGGCTGGGAGCCGGAGGCCGGGGGCGGGGGGATGATGATGACGGGGGGGGGCTCTGCTCGGCAGAACCATTAATGCCAACTCCCATCACAATAATCATAAAAGCCACGTCTCAGAGCTCAGCGCGCGGCCACTAAAGGATGCCTCTGGCAGCTCCCCCCCGCCCCGAGTCCTGTGTCCGACCCGTTCCCCCCCCCCCCCCCCCCCCGACACGCACACACACACACACACTCCGTCTAGCAGCAATACCTGGGGGGGCAATCGAAAAGTCTCTGCTTATTCCAGCTGATGGCCAATCTCTCTCTATTTAAGCCTCTCAGACAGCTAATCTAATCAATATTGCAAGGAGGGCCGCATTAGCGGGGAGCGGGCTGGCTGCTGATGGAGCGGCAGATGGAAAGGGGGGGGGGGGGGGTGCGTGTGCGCGTGGGGCGGAAAAATAGCCCCCCCCCCCCCCCCCCCCCTACGACCACCACCACCACCACCAGCCTCCCGGCCCCACCTGAGGAAGCGGTTGAGGTCGCCGTGCTTCATGTACTCGAAGAGCATGACGAGGGGCTCGCCCTCGGTGCAGACGCCGTAGAACTTGACGACGTGCTCGTGCTGCAGCACCGTCAGCAGCTCGGCCTCGCGGTGGAAATCCAAGCGGGCGCTTTCCGTCACCTCCTTCAGGGCCTGCACGGGGCGCGCGGCCTCAATCCCACCCCCCCTCCCCACCCCCAAAACCACCACTACGGACCCCCCCCTTCCCCCTCCCATCGTCATCCCCCCCCCCAGCCCCGTCCTCACCTTCACGGCCACCAGCATCTTCTCCTGCTCCGGGACGAGGTTGTAGCACTCGGCCAAGAAAACCTTCCCGAAGGCGCCTTCGCCCAGCTCCCACTTCAGCACGATGTCCCGCCGCTGCACGTGGCGCACGCCTGCGGGGACACCCCCCCCCCCCACCCGCCCCACCATCACCACCACCATCACCACCACCACCACCACCCGTCAGCGCATCCCCCCCGGCCTCCCGTGGGTGCGGCGGGAGGACGCTCGGGGACCGCGATCGGGCGGGCGGGCGTCGTTTCCCACCCGTCCCCCGTGTCCGTGTCCGTGTCCCCCCCCCCCCCCCCCCCCACCGCTTACAGGCGTCGCAGAAATACTGGGGGTTCTCGATGAAGTTGCTCTTCAGCCCCTCCAGTTTGCTCTCGGCCGAGGAGGGGGGGCTGCTGCCCAGGTTCATGAAGTGCAGGGACATGGCCAGGTCATCCTCTTGGGCCAGCACCGCCGAGCCTTGCGGGGATAAGGCCAAGGCCACCTTGGGGACGGGGGTCCTGCACCCCACCCCACCCCACCCCACACCCCCCCCAGCCGGTACAACCAGTGCCAGGCTCTGCCGAGCAGCATCCCCCCCCACCCTGCCCCGGCTGGCCCCCGGGGGCCCGGCAGCCCGATCAAAGCCATTTAGAGGCTGAATCCATTCCAGGAGTGAATTAGCAGCTGCTGCCCGCGCTGCCGGGGGGGAGCCGGCACCCCTCCACGGTCCCCATCCACCCCTGTCCCCTACCCACCCCACCATCGGTTCCCCTCCGTCATTCCCCCACCCACAGTCTCCATCCGTCGGTCCCCCTCCATCATCCCCCTCCATCATTCCCATCCATGGTCCCCCTCCATGGGTCCCCCTCCGTCGTTCCCATCCACGGTCCCCCTCCACCATTCCCATCCATGGTTCCCACCTACGGTCCCCACCCATCAGTCCCCCTCTGTCGTCCCCCTCCATGGTCCCCATCCATGGTCCCCCTCCATCATTTCTACCCACAGTCCCCATCCATCAGTCCCCCTCCATGGTCCCCACCTGTGGGTCCCCCTCCATCATTCCCACCCATGGTCCCCACCCACAGTCCCCCCTCCATCATTCCCATCCGTGGTTCCCACCCACAGTCCCCCTCCATGGGATCCCCTCCGTGGGTCCCACCCACGGTCCCCCTCCATGGGTCACCCTCCATCATTCCCACCCATGGTCCCCATCCACGGTCCCCCTTCCATAATTCCCACCTACGGTCCCCATCCATCGGTCCCCCTCTGTTGTTCCCATCCATGGGTCCCACCCATGGTCCCCCTCCATCATTCCCATCCATGGGTCCCACCCACGGTCCCCACCCAGGGTTCCTCCTCCATGGGTCCCACCCACGGTCCCCCTCCATCATTCCCAGTCATGGTTCCCACCCATGGTCCCCATCCACAGTCGCCTTCCATGGTTCCTACCCGTGGTCCCCTTCCATGGGTCCCCCTTCCATCATCCCCATCCATGGTTCCCACCCGCAGTCCCCACCCAGGGTCCCCCTGTGTCGTTCCCATCCGTGTGTCCCCCGCTACGGTCCCCATCCATCAGTCCCCCTCTGTTGTTCCCATCCGTGGTCCCCATCCACAGTCCCCTTCCATAGTTCCCACCTAAGGTCCCCACCCAGGGTCCCCCTCTGTCATTCCCATCCATGGTTCCCACCTGCAGTCCCCCTCCATCGGTCCCCCTCCATCAGTCCCACTCACGGTCCCCACCTATGGTCCCCCCATTCCATGGGTCCCCCTCCATCATTCCCATTCATGGTCCCCATCCATCAGTCCCCCTCTGTTGCTTCCATCCATGGTCCCCACCCATGGTCCCCATCCACAGTTGCCTTCTATGGTTCCCACCTGTGGTCCCCTTCCATGGGTCCCCCTCCATCATCCCCATCCATGGTTCCCACCCACGGTCCCCATCCATCAGTCCCCCCTCTGTTGTTCCCATCCATGGTTCCCACACATTGTCCCCATCCACAGTCCCGCTCCGTGGGTCCTACCCACGGTCCCCACCCAGGGTCCCCCTCTGTTGTTCCCATCCATGGTTTCCACCTATAGTCCCCATCCATTGGTCCCTCTCCGTCATTCCCACCCATGGTCCCCATCCATGGTTCCCATCTATGGTCCCCCCCTTCCATGGGTCCCCCTTCATCATCCCCATCCATGGTTCCCACCCACGGTCCCCACCCAGGGTCCCCCTCCATGGATCCCCCTCTGTTGTTCCCATCCATGGTTTCCACCCATGGTCCCCCCTTCCATGGGTCCCCCTCCATCATTCCCACCCATGGTCCCCATCCATGGTCCCCACCCAGGGTCCCCCTCCATCACTCCCACCCCTGGTCCCGTCCCCACAGCCGTGTCCCAACCCGGGTACCCGGCCCAGCCCCGGTCACCCTGACGGATGTGGGAACCGGGGTGTCCCCGTGCCGTGGCTGGAATCCCCCATGGCACCGGGCGAGGCGGGGGCCGGGGGGGGTGGGGGGGGGTGACGGGACACGCTCACACTCACGGTTGATGCCGAACTTGGTGCGACGCCCGCACTTGTTGAGCAGGATGAGCATGACGGAGAGGAAGAGGGACGCGAACACGGCCAGCGCCACGGCCACCGAGACCTGGTGACGGCGGGGACGGGGCGCAGGTTGGGCTCCTGCCGGGTCCCTTCTCCCAGTCCTCAGCGGTGGGGTGGGGGTGGGGGGGGGGCGCTGAAGTGGCCACAAGCCCCCGGATCTGCCACCGGGGAAACTGAGGCACTGGGGCTTCATCCCCATCACTTGGCCTCATCCCGCTTGGCGCTGGTTTGGCTGTCCCTTAAGGATTTGTCCTTTGTCCCACACTCCCTGGGGGTGTCCGTGTCCCCCCGTCCGTGTCGTCCCCCCCGCCTCCCCGGCCAAACCACGGAGCATCCCCTCACCCCAAACGCGTGCTCGTCCGTCGTCTCCACGGGCCCCTCCAGCGAGCTGTTCCTGGTGCCTGGGGCAGGGAGGGGGGCGCGGGGTGAGCGTGAGGGGTGGCGGGGGGGGGAGGTCCCCATCCCCTGGGGTGGTCCCAGCAAGGGCGGGGTGGGGCGGGGAGGGGGGTGGGGAGTGACCCTGCGGGGAACAGCGGGTGCCTGGTCACTCACCCAGCGGGGACAGAGACACTGGCGCAGCCCGAAGGGAGAGAGAAAGGAGAGACACGCGTTATTGCCCAGGCGAGAGTCATCGTGTGTCCCCCCGCCCGCCCCGGCACCACCCCTGGGGAAACTGAGGCACGCCGAGGGAAACTGAGGCACCCCTGGGGAGGCAAACCAGGGGAAACTGAGGCACAGAAAGAGAGACTGAGGCACCCCTGGGGAAACTGAGGCACCCCGGGGGAAACTGAGGCACGCCAGGGCTTGCTGGGAGCCAGCGGGCAGAGCCAGCCGCCACCCATTTTTCACACCAACACCAGGAGAGCCGCGGGGCATCTCCTCCGCTGAACCCCAAGGTGGGGACGCCCCCCCCCCAGGCACCCCCTCCCGCCCCCCCCACCATAAACCCAACGTTTGCCGGCGCCTACCGGGAATGGGCTCCTCGGGGCTGAAGCTGAAAGGGTTTTCCATGAAACGGCCCCGGACGCTGCGGGCGGCGGAGCCCAGGGGGTTGTGGAGCAGGAGGGTGTAGACGCCGTTGTTGACGTGCGTGGGGCGGTTGAGCTGGAGGCAGCCGTGGAGGACGCTGGAGTTGTGCTCGTACTCCACGATGCGGGTGTGGATGTAGGGCCCCTCCGCCAAGGCCGAGCCGTTGAAGAGCCAGCGGATGCTGGGCGCCGGGTTGCCGTCCACCGAGAAAGGGATGCACCAGAAGTGCTGGGGGATGGCTTCGTGCAGGAGGAGGATGACTGGGGGGGACTGGGTGGTGGTGGGGACAAGGCAGCCGGTTGGGTCCCCTCGCCTGGACACCCCCCCCAGACACACACACACACACGCCGTTCCCCCCCCGCTGCGGGTTGCTCACAGGTGACATTGAGCGTCACGCTGTCCTCCGCCGGCCCCGCCGCGTTCTCCGCCCGGCACGTCAGGTCTTTGCGGTTGAGGTTGGAGGAGACGTTGGTGATCTCCAAGAGGATCTCCCAGTCCGAGAGCTGCGGGGAGCGCTGGGTGACCCAACAGACCCCCCCACACACACACCCACACACACGCCCCCCACCGAGAGCTCCTGCATCCCCACCGGCGAGAGGATGCTGCGGCGGGATGCCGGGAAGGTCTTGCCTTGGTGACAAGGGGCAGCTCGGGTCCCACCTCAGGCAGCACCCACTCGCCGGTGGCCGGCGGCTCGGCGGCGATGTGGCAGGTGAGGTTGACACTGTCCCCTTGCCGCAGCACCGCCTCGGGGGGCTCGATGCGGACGGTCGGGGGCTCTGCCGGGGATTAAAAAAAAAAAATAAAAGAGGGGGTGAGCGAGGCCACGTCGCCCACCGCGTCCCCACCCTGTCCCCAAGGCGAGCGGCTGGAGAAGAAAGGTTGCGGGGGGACAAACCCGGCGGGGTCCCCTGCCACCTACCGCAGGCTCGGAGGGGTTGGCTGCCCAGGGGGACCAGCACGCTGCCCTCCCAGCAGCCCAGCGACTGGTTCCCCAGTTCGGCCCGGCTCCCGTTCTGCCAGAGCTGCAGCCAGCGCAGCCCGCAGGAGCAGTTGAAGGGATTTCCCACCAGGATGCTTGGGATGGGAAAAGAAAAAGAAAGGAAAAAAAAGGGACAAAAGGGCCGTGGTGGCACCGGCTCCGGGTCTCCGCGGTCCCCGCTGGGGTCGGCCGAGGCTGGACACCAGTACGCCCAGTCCCGGCTGCGCTGGTGCGACACCCGGCGCTGCTGGATTGCACCCGGTGCCGCCTCCCCCACGCCACCTCCCCGCGTCCCCAGCCCCGTCCCTGCCTCCGCGGCACCCCCGGGGGTGCATCCCGGGCGGGGGATGCTCCGCACCCACCTTTCCCCCCCCACCCACCCCCCCCAAGCACTCACAGCTCCTGCAGGGGCAGATGCTGGAAGGTTTTCCAGGACAGGCTCCGCAGCGCGTTGGAGGAGAGATTCCTGCGGGGACAGACCCCCGTCAGACGCCCCCCCTTCCCACCGCCGACCCCCCCCCAACCCCGTCACCCCACCCCCCCCACCCCACGGGTTGTGGCCGGGACGTGGGACAGCGCTGAGGCCACCCATGTCCCAGCGCGACCAAGCAAAGCCACCTCTTGGCCAGGGGGGGGCCACCAGCCTGCGGGCACCTCCCTGCCAGCGGGGACCCCCCCGCACCCCACGACAGGGTGTCGTGTGTCCCCCTCCGCTTTCCCGCCCCCCCCCCCCCCTCCCCGCGACATTGGGGCAGCAGGGACCTCCCCCCCACCCCAGGTCGATGGTTTCCCACTCAGCAGCAGACCCCCCCCCCCGGCCCCCCCCCCCCCCCCCCCCGCGATGCACCACCGGGCAGAGGGACGGCATCGATCCTGCCGGGGCCACCCTGTGCCGGGGACGGGTGGCCGTGGGGATGGGGGGGGGGCCCGAGCCCCAAAATCGGGGTGGGGGGGGGGTTGGGGGAGGGAATTGGGGGGGGGGGGGTGATACTCACACGTGGCTCAGCCTGGGGGTGTCCAGGAAGGCGTCGGGAGAGACGTGCTGCAGCCCCGAGCTGGAGATGGTGCTGGGGGGAGGAGGGGGGGGGGGGGGTGGGGGGGTGGGAAAGGGATGAGCAACCCCCACTGGGGACCCCCCCAACTGGGGGATACTGGGAGCAGCCCTCCCGCAGTGGGATGGAGCTCCGGGGAGGCCCCATCCACTGCCCCCCCCCCCCCCCCCCCCGCTTCATTTCCCTGTGCAGGGACACCCCACACACACACCCCACACCCCCCCCAGCCCCCCCCCAGCCCCCCCCCCCAGCCCCGGGGTGCTCACAGGCTCCTGAGGTCCCGCAGCATCCTGGTGTCAGCCCGGGTCAAGGTCGTCAGCGCCTGCTGGTTCTCGATGACGCTGGAAGGCAAACGAGGATGGGGGGGGATGGGGGGCAGCCCCAGGACCCCCCCATTCCAGGGGCAAAACATGAGGCAAGGGGAGTGGGGGGGATGGGGGTGACGGCTCTCCCCCTCCCCAGGCTGTGCCTGCGCTACCCCGCGGCTGGGGACAGGGGTGGAGCCGAGCTGTGCCTCAGTTTCCCCTGGGCAGATTGCGGGGGGGGGGGGGGTGAAATTGCTCGGTCTCACCCAGACACTGAGTTTGCCGGGTCTCGGCCCCACTCCCCCGTGGGTCCCCACCTCTCCTTGCGCCCCCCCGCCCCCCCCAGTGTCCTGCGCTCTGTTGGGGGGCACACAGTGTGTGTCCCCCCCCCCTTTTCCCAAGGCGGGGTGGCGGGGGGGGGGGGGTGTATGTGTGTGAAAAAAAGCCCCTTTGGGAGTGTGGGGGGGGGAATTTCCCACCCGCCCCACCCCAGGGGCTGCTCCTGCGACCCCCAAATTGTCAGGGGTGAAACGGGGATTCAAGACCCCCACCGAGGGGGTTTTGGTCCGGGGTGAGGGGGGGGTGTGTGTCCCCTCCCGCCACCCCCACGGATGAGGCTGTGGGGATGGGAGGGCTGGGGGTCTCTTAGGGGACCGTCGTCCCTGCCACCCCCCACCCCCCAACCCCCCCAACACACACCCCAGCGAACAAAGAGCTGGCGGCGCCCGCGGCGCAGCATCCCCTGGCAGGAGGGGAAACTGAGGCAGGGAGACAATGCCGCAGCCAGGCCCCGGCAATGCGGCACGGCCCGGGGGGGGACCCAGAAGCTCGGGCACCCCAGTGTCACCCTGCCACCCCCCAGCACCCTCCTCACCCCCCCACGCATCCCGGAGCAGGGGGATGAGCGAGAACAGAGGACATTCCCCCCCCTCCCCCACCCAGCAAATTCGGGGTCGTCCCCCCCCCCCCCCCCCCGCAGCATCCCAACCCACAGGCGCCGGGGTGACAGCCCCACTGCCGGGGGGGGCGACAAGGGGCTCGGTCCCTCCTTGCACCCCAACTCTGCCAGGGGACCCCATCGCTCCCGCTGGCACCACTGCGGGAGGGGGTGAAGAGCTGCTCCCAGTCCCACACTCGCTCCCTGGGAGGGGGGGGGGGGGGCTGTGCAGCAGGGGCCCCCCCACGCCTCCCACCAAGCAGCCCCGCTCCCCACAGCGATCCCAGCCCCATAGAGGATCCAGCCCCACCGCCATGCTCCCGGCACTGTCCCAGCCCCATCTCCCCATCCCAAGCTCCGTCGTCTCCAGCCCCGTCGCCCCCATCATCCCCAGCCCCGTCGCCCCCATCATCCCCAGCCCCGTCGCCTCCAGCCCCATCGCTCCATCCCCCGGTTCCATCGCGCCCAGCCCCACCACCTTCAGCCCCATTGCCCCCCACCCCATCGCCCCATGCCTCAGTCCCGTCATCACCAACTCCATCAGCCCCAGCCCCTCCGCCTGGTCCCCGACCTTCATCGTCCTCAGCTCCATTGCCCCGTCACCCCCAGCCCCATCATGGCATCCCTCAGCCCCATCTCCACCATCCCCACCACCCCCAGACCCCCTGCCCGGTCCCCCAGCCCCACCACCCCCAGCCCCATCATCCCCAGCCCCGAGCTTCATCGCGCTCAGCCCCATCATCGCCAGCTCCATCGTTCACAGACCCTCCACCCGGTCCCCGAGCTCCATTGCCCCCTTCTCCATCACCCTGTCCCTCAGCTCCATCGCCCCCAGCCCCATCATTGCATCCCTCAGCCCCATTGCCCCCAGCCCCATCATCCCCTTCTCCATCACCGCATCCCTCAGCCCCATCATCCCCTTCTCCATCACCCCCTTCTCCGTCACCCTGTCCCTCAGCCCCATCACCCCCAGCCCCATCATTGCATCTGCCAGCCCCGTCATCCCCCGGCCCCATCACCCTGTCCCTCAGCCCCGTCACCCCCCGGCCCCATCACCCTGTCCCTCAGCCCCATCGCCCCCTTCCCCATCACCCCCAACCCCATCACCGCATCCCTCAGCGCCATCACCCCCTTCTCCATCAACCCCAGCCCCATCGCCCCCTTCTCCATCAACCCCAGCCCCATCCCCGCATCCCTCAGCCCCATCGCCCCCTTCTCCATCGCCCCCTCCCTGAGCCCCGTCACCCCCAGCCCCGTCACTCCCTTCTCCATCAGCCCCGTCACCCCCTTCTCCGTCACCGCATGCCTCAGCCCCTCACCCCCAGCCCTGTCACCCTGTCCCTCAGCCCCGTCACCCCCAGCCCCGTCACCCCCTTCTCCATCACCCTCTCCCCCTTCTCCATCAACCCCAGCCCCATCACCGCATCCCTCAGCCCCATCGCCCCCTTCTCCATCAACCCCAGCCCCATCCCCGCATCCCTCAGCCCCATCGCCCCCTTCTCCATCGCCCCCTCCCTGAGCCCCGTCACCCCCAGCCCCGTCACTCCCTTCTCCATCACCCTCTCCCTCAGCCCCGTCACCCCCAGCCCCACTCACACGTCGGTGAAGCCGCCGGTTCCCAGCAGCGGGGCCAGGCTGCCCAGGGTACCGGGCTCCCGGCAGAGCAGCGTCCCGGCGCGGGGGCAGCGGCAGGGCCGGGGGCAGGAGCGGGCAGCGGCGGGGGCGGGCAGGGGCAGGGGCGGCAGCAGCAGCAGCAGCGCGGCCAGGCAGAGCCAGGCGGGCAGCGGCGGCATCGCGGGACCGGAGCCGCCCTCCCTCGCACTTGCCCGGCAGCCCGAGCACGGGGCCGTGCGGGGCTTAAAAGCATCGCAGGGACCGGCCTCCCGGGAGGGGCCGGCGGCTCCCCCCGCCCCGGCACCGCCCCGGCCCCGGAGACACCCCCCCCCCCCCCCGGCCACACAGCCCCCCACCCCGCTCCCCGGCCGGGGATGGAGGGGCAGGGCCGGCCCCCCCCCCCCCCCCGTGACTCACCGGTACTCGGGAAGCCCCCGATGGGAGGGGGGGGGGAGAGGGGGGGGGGCTCGGCCGAAACCCTGCCCGGAGCCCCCTCCGCCCCACGGAGAGTGTCCCGCCGCGCACGGGCACCGAGCAGCGCGCCTGCCTGCGCCCTGCCTAAACCCTGCCTGCTCCCTGCCTGCTCCCTGCCTGCGCCCTGCCTGCGCCCTGCCTGCACCCTGCCTGCGCCCTGCCTGTGCCCTGCCTAAACCCTGCCTGCTCCCTGCCTGCTCCCTGCCTGCACCCTGCCTAAACCCTGCCTAAACCCTGTCTGCTCCTTGCCTAAACCCTGCCTGCACCCTGCCTAAACCCTGCCTGTGCCCTGCCTAAACCCTGCCTGCACCCTGCCTGCGCCCCGCCTGCGCCCTGCCTGCATCCTGCCTGCTCCCTGCCTAAACCCTGCCTGCGCCCTGCCTGCGCCCTGATTGCACCCTGCCTGCATCCTGCCTGGTCCCTGCCTAAACCCTGCCTGCTCCCTGCCTGTGCCCTGCCTGCTCCCTGCCTGTGCCCTGCCTGCGCCCTGTCTAAACCCTGCCTGCACCCTGATGGCACCCTGCCTAAATCCTGCCTGCACCCTGCCTGCTCCCTGCCTAAATCCTGCCTGCGCCCTGCCTGCTCCCTGCTTAAATCCTGCCTGCGCCCTGCCTGTGCCCTGCCTGCTCCCTGCCTAAATCCTGCCTGCGCCCTGCCTGCGCCCTGCCTAAACCCTGCCTGCACCCTGCCTGCACCCCACACGGCGGCACACACGTGTACACGTGTGTACACACACATACCCGCCCCTCCGGGACCCAGGACAGGGGATGTCACACCAGCACCCCCCTGGGCCACCAAGAGCCCCCCCCAACCTGTCACACCCCCCCCGCCCGGGGCTGTGCGTGCCCCCAGAATCTCAAAGCCTGGCGGAGGAGCTGCCCCAGCTCCCCCAGCACCCCGTTATGTCGGGGTGCAGAACGGCTGGAGGCGGGGGGGGGGACACATTGGGTGGCACAATGGCCCCGTCCCCGGCTGTCACCCCCCCAGCCAGGACCCTCCTCCTCCTCCCGGGGGAGGCAGGGCACGGCTGGTGCGCACCCACTGCCCTCTCCCCCCCCCCACCATAGGTCCCCATCCCCACCCGGCTGCTGCCTGTCTCCCACAGCGCCTCGGGGGCGGCTCATCCGTGCGCTGAGTTTAGCCCGTTCTCAGCCTGCCTTCCTCCCTCATGGCCCAGCCCCAGGCCCAGCAACCCTCAGTGGCACCCGTGGGGCCACGGTCCCTCCTGGGGTGACCCCTCCTTGTGGGACCCCACTGTCGTCCCTCCCCCCAGCAGTGTGGCCCCCCCGCCCCCCCCCCCCCACGGCAGAGCGGGCTGGTGGCTGCCGCACGCAGCCCGAATTCCTCCCGGATTCCGCTGCTTTGACGTTTTTCCCCAGAAACGCCCCCGGTTCGGGCACCACAGGGCAAAGCCGCAGCCGGGGCGTGCAGGAAGCGGATGGGGCCGGCGGGGGGAGCGGCTGGAAAGCCCCATGTTTCCCCCCGCCCCCCCGTGACCCCCACAAACCAGGCAGCGCCACGGCTGAGCTTCAACCCCCTTTATTCGTGCTCATCCCACAGCCACGGATTAGACAGCGAAGCCCCTTCCACAGACCAGCACCCCTCTGACACTGGTCCCAGTGCAGGGACTGGTGGGGGGGCACATGAGGGTGGCCCCAGGCATGTCCCACTGCAGGGCTGCCCCGTGCCTCAGTTTCCCCACCTGTAAAATGCGGGGGGGTGGGGGGGGTGTCACGCTACTGACCTGTTTGCCGGGTTGGGGGGGCGGGCCCTGAACCCCAAAATCCCCTTCCCTAAACCTAGACCCCCGTTACCCCCCCCCCCCCCAAAAAAAAAAAAAATAGGGAAAGACTTTGGTGGTAATTCCCTCCCCCCCGACTTGGGGCACCCCAATTTATTCCCAGGGGAAATGCACCCCCACAGAGCATCCTCGCTTTGCCCCCCCACCCCCTTCCCCAAGGCACCCCCTCCCCAACCAGGCAATAAATAACGCAAGGGGGGGGGGTCCCAGTAGTGGGGCGGGGGGGGGGGGGGTGGCCGGAGCAGGGTGGGGGGTGCAGAGTCCGGCGTGGATCCGAGGCCCCCCGCGGGGGTCGGGGGTCGGTGGGGGGGGGGGTCAGGCCGTCCCGTTGGGGAGTCGGCCGCCGTCCTTGCGGTTGGGCAGGGGGGAGGCGGGGGGCTCGTCCTCCCCGGGGCCCTGTTCGGTCTCGGGGTCGGAGGGTTCCGCCGAACCCCGCCGGCGGTTCTCGGGGCTGTAGAAGAAGGAGAGGGTGCGGAAAGCGGGGGCCATGTGGTCCTTGATGCTCTCCAGGAGCTGGACGAAGGAAGGGCGCTGGCGGGGGTTCTGCTGCCAGCACCGGCACATCAGCTCGTGGCTGCGGGAGAGAGTTGGGGGGGGGGGGCTGCGCTGGGTTTTGGGGGGGGCCCCGGCACCCCCGCGGCCACCCCACTGCAGAGCCCAGAGGCCAGGGCCGTGGGCTCGGTGCCGGTTTCTCCCGGTGTCAAGCCTTTCCCGCAGCAGGACAGGGGGGGCTCCCCCCCCGCCCCCCCCCCCCCCCCCCCCCCCCCGGCAAACTCACAGTTTATCGGGGCAGTTTTCGGGCCGCTCCAGGACGCCGTTGTCCATGACGAAGCGCAGGACCTGCTCGTTGGACATGCCCTGGTAGGGCTGCTCGGCCAGCGTGGCGATCTCCCACAGCACCACCCCGAAGGACCTGCCGGCACGTCGCCGCTCAGCCGGGGGACGTCCCTCAAATCCCCCCCCCCCCGCCAAATCCCCCCAAATCCCACCCCCCCGGCGTAGTCCCCCCACCCCGACACCCACCAGACGTCGGACTGCGTGTTGAAGATGCCGTCCTTGAGGGCCTCGGGGGACATCCAGCGGACGGGGAGCAGCCCCTTGCCCCCTTTCCGATAGTAATCCGTCTCGTAGATATCCCGGGTCATGCCGAAATCTGGCGGAGGAGGAAGAGGAGGAGGAAGAGGAGGAGGAAGGCGTGAGCAGCGGGAGATGCGGGGCTGGCAGCGAGCCCACCCACCTCCGATCTTGACGGTGAAGTCCTCGGAGACCATGCAGTTGCGGGCGGCCAGGTCCCGGTGCACGAACTTGTTGGCGTTGAGGTACGCCATGCCGTCGGCGATCTCCCCCGCCATCTGGATCATGTCCTTGAGCGACGGCGGCGGCAGCCCGGGGTTGTTCTGCACCGTGCACAGAGAGTCGGGGCTGGGAGCGGGGGACGACGACACACACCGGGACCCCTCCAGGAAGAAGGTGGGTGCCCCTTTTGGCCTTGGGGCACTGCGGCACCTGGCCAGCCCCTCACCTCGGCGTCAGGTCTGAGCGAGCGCAGGTAGCTCTTCAGGTCGCCGCGTGTCATCAGCTCCATGATGACCAAAGCTGGCTGGCCCTGGGACACGACGCCGAGCAGACGAACCTGGGGGGGGGGGGGGGGCAAATGGAGGGGCACATGAGCAGCCAGACCCCCACCCCACCCCCCCCCGTGTCTCCTCCCTCCCCCCTCGGCCGCCCACTTACCACGTGGTGGCACTTGAAGGCTTTCATGACGGAGGCCTCGTTGAGGAACTCGATGCGCTCCCGCATGGTGGCCAACTCGTTGACCGTCTTCAGGGCCACCTTGGTCTCCTCGCCCTCGGCAACCAGCCCCAGCGCCAGCCCCTCGTACACCATCCCGAAGGAGCCCTGTCCCAGCTCCCGGATCACCGTGATCTTCTCCCGCGGCACCTCCCACTCATCGGGGATGTACACTGCGGGACGAGGGGGCATCGCCCCATCACCGTCACCATCACCATCCTTGTCATCATTTCCATCCCCATCTCCATCTCTATACCCATCCGCATCTCTCCATCCTATCCCCATCCCTGTCCCCATGTCCATCTCCATCCCCAACACCATCCCCATCCTCATCTCCATCCCAATCCCCAAGCCCAACCCCATCCCCATCCCCATCCCTATCCTCATCCCTATCCCATCTCCATCTCCATCCCCATCCATATCCCATCTCCATCCTATCCCCATTCCCATCCCATCTCCATCCCAATCCCCGACGCCAACTCCATCTCCCTCCTGATCCCCATCCCCGTCCCCATCCCTATCCCATTTCCATCTCCATCCTCATCTCCATCTCCATCTCCATCTCCATCTCCATCTCCATCTCCATCCCCATCTCCATCCCCATCTCCATCCCCATCCCTATCCCATCTCCATCTCCATCGTCATCTCCATCCCCATCCCTATTCCATCTCCACCTCCATCCCTATCCCCATCTCTATCTCCATCCCCATCCCCATCCCTATCCCATCTCCATCCCCATCCCTATTCCATCTCCACCTCCATCCCCATCCCCGTCCCCACCCCTGTCCCATCTCCATCTCCATCTCCATCCCATCCCCATCCCAATCCCCAACCCCAACTCCATCCCCATCCCCATCCCTATCTCATCTCCATCCCCATCCCATCCCACCTCCATCCCAATCCCCAACCCCAGCCCCAGCCCCATCCCCAGCCCCACCAGTATGGCCCCAGCAAGGGAAGGGCGCAGCAGACCCCACGGGGACGCCCCCACCCGTCCCTACGTACTGTCCAAGGCACTGAAGTACTCGGGGTTGACGGAGGCGTAGAGCGTCCCGCTGGGATACCCGTCGTTGCTCCTGCGAGGGGTGGGCATGGCTCAGTGGACAAGGGGGGACAAGGGCACGCTGCCACCTCCCCATGACCCTTCCCCGGCCCTGGCTCAGCTGGATCCGGCCCCAGCCCAGCCCTGGCGGGGGGGGGAGGGGGGCATCGCTACCTCTTCTTGTTGTAGAAGAAGACGAAGACGGCGAGGCAGGAGATGAGCACCATGAGGACCACAGGCGTGACGGTGAGCAGGACGTAGAAGCTGCCGGACTCCTCCTCGGCTGCCGGGAGCAGGTGGCCGTGGGGCAGGGCCGGGCACTCATCCCGCCCCACACGTTACAGGGACGCTCGTCCCACCACCACCACCATCGGGCCAGAGAGGGGGAGTCCCCAGCGCCCCTGACCAGCAGCACTCACTGATGGCTGGGTGTCCCCATCCCAGAGTGTCCCCCGGTCCTCCAGATCCCCCGGTACAGCAGCATCCCCTGGTCCTCCAGCTTCCCAACCCAGCAGCATCCCTCGTTTTCAGCATCCCACTCCAGGAGCATCTCCTGATCCTCAACATCCCACTCCAGGAGCATCTCCTGATCCTCAACATCCTGGCCCAGCAGCATCTCCTGATCCTCAACATCCCACTCCAGCAGCATCTCCTGATCCTCAGCATCCTGGCCCAGCAGCATCCCCTGATCCTCAACATCCCACTCCAGCAGCATCTCCTGATCCACAACATCCCGGCCCAGCAGCATCCCCTGATCCCCATCTATCCAGTCCAGGAGCATCCCCTGGTCCCCAGTGTCTTCTCATCCCAGCAGCGCCCGTCGTCTTCAGCATCCTGGTCCAGGAGCATCCCCCGATCCTCCGCATCCCGGCCCAGCAGCGTCCCCAGCCTCCCATCTCCCCAGCATTCCCCAGTTCCTCAGTGCCTTGATCCAGCAGCACCCCCTGACCCCCAGCTCCTGGCCCCACGGCCAGGGACCCTGCCGGTGTCCCCCCTGTCCCCTGTGGGTACCTGGCCCCAGGATGTAAAACTTGACGAGCCCCGTCCACGAGCCGTTGCCGGCCAACGAGGTGGCCCGGACCTTGGCAGAGTAGTTGCCCGGCTGGAGCAGAGCCAGGTGGACCCCTCCGTACTTGGAGTAGCGGTGACGGGACACGCAGACAACGGTGGTGACCTCCTGGAGGGGACAATGGTGGGGTGGCAAAGGGGGCTTCACCTCCCCACCCCCTCCCCAGGCATGCACAAGCCTTGGGGGAGAGAGATGGATGGGAAGGGGTGGGATGGGGTGGGATATGGGTGAGACTGGGATGGGGAAGGACACTGGGATGGGGATGGAGTTGGGGATGGGGATGGGATTGGAACATTGGGATGGGATGGGGATGGGATGGGGGTGATGGAGACTGGGATGGGGATGAGATGGGAACATTGGGATGGGATGGGGATGGGGATGGGACGGAATGGAGATGGGATGGGGATGGGATGGAGATGGGTGAGACTGGGATGGGGATGGAGACTGGGATGGGGATGAGATGGGAACATTGGGATGGGATGGGATGGGATGGAATGGGATGGGATGGGATGGGGATAGGGATGGGATATGGGTGAGACTGGGATGGGGATGGAGCTAGGGACGGGGATGAGATGGGAACACTGGGATGGGATGGGGATGGGGATGGGGATAGGGATGGAATGGAGAGGGGATGGGGATGGGATGGGATATGGGTAAGACTCGGAAGGGGATGGAGACTGGGATGGGGATGAGACGGGAACATTGGGATGGGGATAGGGATGGAATGGGATGGGATGGGGTTGGGATGAGGATGGGATGGGATGGAATGGAGATG
Source organism: Rissa tridactyla (assembly GCF_028500815.1). Taxonomy (NCBI): domain Eukaryota; kingdom Metazoa; phylum Chordata; class Aves; order Charadriiformes; family Laridae; genus Rissa; species Rissa tridactyla. The sequence goes on from NC_071488.1 coordinate 3,068,797, forward strand.
GGATGGGGTTGGGATGGGGATGGGATGGGATGGAATGGAATGGGGATGGAGTTGGGGACGGGGATGAGATGGGAACATTGGGATGGGATGGGGATAGGGATGGGATGGGATGGGATGGGGTGAGGTGGCAGCTGTGCCCCTGTAACCAGACCAGACCTGGCCGGGCAGGGGGTGCTGCGGGGGGGGTCCTCACCTCGCTCTCACGGCTGTACTTGATCTCGTATTTGAGGATGAGCCCGTTGGGGTTCCTGGGCTCTCCCCAGCGGAGCAGGACGCTGTTCTTGCCAGCCGGCTCCCAGGTGACGTTGCCGGGAATGTTGTCGGCTTGCACTGGAGAGGGGAAAAGGGGGGCTCAGCTCCTGGGGGCATCACCCAGATCCCAACCCCCTGCCAATCCCCCATCCCGAAGGTGCCAGGACCCCGGAACATGCCAGCATCGTCAAGGCGGGGTTTGGGAGGGAGGAAGCTGCCGGGACCTACGCTCCGGCATGGTCCTGGCAAAGACGAAGGTGGCGGCGCTGCAGCCCACGGTGTGCGCGGCGTGGTTGCAGGCGTGGATGTCGATGCGATATTCGGTGAAGTGCCGCAGCCGCGACAGCACCGCCCGGTCGCGCACCACCTTGTCCTCGAAGATCTGGAAGTCTGGTTTGGGCTCGCCCCCGGCGCGGCTGGGGGCCGGCGGCTCCATGGAGGAGGCGTTGGCCGGGAATGTGACGGCCACCACGTCCCTGCGCCGCTTTGGCGTCCTGCGGGAGGTGGGGAGAGGAGGCGGTGGGGACTTGTCTCCCAGTGGATTGTCCCCCAAAATGGAGTAGGGGAGGAGAGACCCTCCAGGCTTGCGTGGTCCCCGCTCACCTCTGCGGGTTCTTGTTGATGGATGTCACCTTCCAGGGTGGCCTGAGACAGCGGGAAATCGGTTAAAGGATCTGCCAGGAGCAGCCACCAGACCCCCAACCCGGGGTAGACCCACACCCCCAGCCTGCGGGACCTCCCCCCTTGACGTGGGGACTCCCGCGGATGGCACCTGGGGATGATGATGGAGTTGTGGAGGAAGTTCTCGAACTTCTTCTGGAAGGACTCGGCTTCACCCTCCATGCGGACCTGCCCGTCGGCGGGGCGGCAGGGACAGCACCGCTCCTCCGCGTCCTGCTCCACCTCGGGGCCGTCCCCGTCCCCGAAGCGGGTGTCCGCGCTGCTGGTGGGCAGCTTCAGACCTGCGGGCGGAGATGGGGCAGGGCTGGCGGTGTCCCCGTCCCACCAGTGTCCCCCGGCTGCCATCCCCAACCCGCCTGCCCTCACCTTTGTGGCAGTAGTCGTTGACGTAGAGCTCCATGTCCTCAGCCAGCTGCTGCCACAGCACCAGGTAGTAGGTGATGTTGCCGTTGCGTTGCGTGGGCGGCTTCCAACGCACCACGATGTGGGAGGAGGAGTTGGACATGGAGATGACATCCCGGGGCACCGTCGGGGCTGGGAGGACACAAGGGCGTCAGTCCTTCTTTTGGGAGGCCGCCGCCGGCATCCCCGGCCCCCTCACCAAGCCCCTTACCCGCCGGCATGGTGCGGATGTAGACCACCTCGCTCTGCGCCCCGTAGTTGCGTCCTTCCTCGGCGGTGGTGAGGGTGATGGCGCGGACGAAGATGGCGTACTGGGTCCAGGGGCGCAGGTTGAGCAGGGCCACCCCCGGCGCCTGCTCGCTGCTGAGCGGCAGCTCCACGTCCAGCATGTTCCAGCTCTGCGCCCCCGCAGGCGTCCTGCCCCACGTACTCCGACACGTTCTGGAAGGGTCTGCCCCACACTGGGCATCGGGGAGGGTCCTGGGACCCCCTCCCGGCCTCACGACCCCCCATAGAGGTCCAGCAGCCCACCAGGATGCCACAGGATGGGGTGCCCAAGCCCTCCGCCGTGGGGACAAGTTGGGGACGGGGACCACTTACGACTCCTTGTAGTAGACGATGAAGCTGAGGAGGTCGCGGTACTCGGGGGGCTGGTACCGCTCCCACTTGAGGAAGATGCGGTCAGATTCGGTGACGTTGGAGATGAAGCGGAGGGTCTGGGTCTTGCCTGTGGAGGGGTGGCAGAGTTCGGGCGGGGGGGTGGCGGCACTGCCGGCTGTCCCCCGCCCCGGTCCCCGTACTCACAGGACGCCCGGTCCCCGTTGGTGCGGGGGTTGATCTCCGCCTTGTTCTGCCGCCCCTTGGTGCCCGTCACCTCCTCCATGCGGTAGATCTCGGCCAGGCAGAGCTTGGGGTTGAAGGCGAAGTACATCTTGCCCACGGGGATGGAGAGGACGTGGTGGCTCCAGTCCCAGAGCTGCTGCAGGTTCTGGTTGTCCAGGACGTACAGGGTGTAATTCCTGGAGGAGGAGAGGTGGATGGATGGCGGTGGGCACCCCCAAAACCACCTGTGTGTGTCCCCCCGAACCCACGTCCGTGTTCCCCGAACCCACGTCCCGTCCTCACCCGTCCACCATGGAGTCGCCGCGGATCAGCTTGAGGTTCTTGAAGAAGGACAAGGAGACGAGGGCGAAGGAGTGCTTGATCTTCAGGAAGCCCGTGATGGTCTCGATGAGCCCCAGGCTGCTCTGGAGCTCCGAGGCCAGGTTATCTGGGGACAACCCGCGGGCGTGAGCACGGGGAGGGCGGACACCCCTCCATTGACTCACCCTACGAGGGAAAAGACCCCCCACCCCTTCCTCAACCCCACACCCCCGAGGTGGGTTGCTGCGGGGGGGGCCGGGGCCGTCACTCACAGCCCCGGCGGATGTTGACGATGAGGTTGCCCTCCACGAGGGTGCAGCCCCCCAGCTCCTGCGCCGCCCGCGTCGAGTCGATGGTCTTGGTGCCCACCTTGCACTCCTTGGGGCACAGCCCCTCGCACTTGTGGCAGAAGATGCTGCGGGCGGGAGGACGGGGACGGGCCGTGAGCCGGGGTACCGCGCCACCACCGCGCCGGTGGCGGGGAAGTCGGGGGGACACCCCGCCGTACCTGCTGTCGTTCCGGGTGTAGCCGGAGGGACACTCGGAGAGGCACTGCCGCTGGTGGATGACGAACTTGGAGGCGTCGCGGGGGTTGTGGGAGACCTTGCGGAGGCTGGCGCAGTACTCGGCGGTGACGCAGCGCCAGCCCTCGTACTCGTAGGTGCGGGGCGGGCAGGAGGGCAGGCAGTGGCCGTTGAAGTGGAAGTGGCGGCAGGCGACGCAGGCCCGGTTGTCGCGGGGTCGCCCGCAACCCCCCAAGCATTCGGCGTGGCAGCACTCGCCCGTCGCCGTGCACGCCGAGCCCGCGCCGCACGGGCACACTGCGGGGAGAGAGCCCGCGGCGTGGGCCGGGAGAAGCCTCTGGGCGCAGACATCCCAACCCCGGAGCAGCACGGAGGGGTTGGGGGGGGGCGAGGCAGGCTCCGCTTGGGGGGAGAGGGAAAGGGTGGGAAGGGCTGGGGGGGGGCTACCGACATCCTCCGGCTCCGGGGGGACAAGGGGAGAGGGGTGGAGGGATGGAGGGATGGGTGGAGGGATGCAGGGATGGAGGGATGCAGAGATGGAGGGATGCAGGGATGCAGGCATGGGTGGAGGGATGGAGGGAGGAATGCAGGAATGGAGGGAGGGATCCAGGAATGGAGGGAGGGATGGAGGGAGGAATGCAGGAATGGAGGGAGGGATGGAGGGATGAAGGAATAGAGGGATGGAGGGATGGGTGGAGGGATGGGTGGATGAAGGGATGAAGGAATAGAGGGATGGAGGGATGGGTGGAGGGATGGAGGGAAGGATGGAGGGATGAAGGAATAGAGGGATGGAGGGATGGGTGGAGGGATGGAGGGATGAAGGGATGAAGGAATAGAGAGATGCAGGGATGGGTGGAGGGATGGAGGGAGGGATGCAGGAATGGAGGGAGGGATGGATAGAGAGATGCAGGAACGGATGGAGGGATGCAGGAATGGAGGGAGGGATGGAGGGATGAAGGAATAGAGGGATGGGTGAAGGGGTGGAGGGATGGAGGGTTGCAGAAATGGAAGGATGCAGGGATGGAAGGAGGGATGGAGGGACGAAGGAATGGAGGGAGGGATGGATAGAGGGACACAGGAACGGAGGAATGGATGGAGGGATGAAGGAATAGATGGATGGGTGGAGGGATGCGGGGATGGAAGGAGGGATGGAGGGATGCAGGAAGGGAGGGAGGGAGGGATGCAGGGATGGAGGGAGCGATGCATAGTGGGATGAAGGGATAGAGGGATGCAGGGACAGACAGATGGACGGATGGATGGATGGATGGATGGATGGACGGACAGACGGACGGACGGACAGACGGTCGGATGGCCAAACGGTTGGACAGGTGGGCTGAGGGGTGGCCGTGTGCCCAGCCGGACGGGCGGATGCAGGGCTGCACGGACAGCCGGTGGGACAGACGGATGGATGGGGTGAGCCTGGTACCAGCGGCCGGGTGCCAGGCCGGCAGCCGGGGTCACAGCCCCGATAAGGATCTGTGTTTATAGTACATATTCCATTCCCAACTCCCGTTTACAGCAAACAAGCCCGGGAGGGGCCCGTATTTACCTCGCCGCTGGGAAAACACGGCAGCCGGGAGCCGGCCTCTCCTCCGGAGGGTGATACAGTGCGGATCCTCTTACCCCCACCACGTTGCCGGCGGCGGGGGAGCAACGGCCACCACGGCCTGCCATCCCCTCCCGGCTCCACCGGCCTTCCCCAGCGCCCTCCCAGTTGAGCCGACGGTGCAAACCAGCACCGTCCCGGCACGACCGTGGGGCAGAACCCACCTTTCTGGCAGTAGCTGGAGGTCCAGCAGCGATAATCCAGCTGCCCGTTGACGCTGGTCTGGGCACAGGGTTTCTCCACGTCTAAGATGCCCGGGCAGACGTCGGCGCACTCTTCGGCCAATTTGTTGCCCACGATGTAGGTGTTGTCCACGGCGTCGGGCAGCAGCAGCCCCCAGTCGATGGTGGAGAGGTGACAAAGCTCCTGGTTGCGTTCGATGCGGACGGAGCCCCGCAGGACGTGGGCCAGGCTGTGCAGCCCCACGTCCCGCAGGTGGGGCATCTCGAAGATGACCAAGGCGTAGCTGAAGAAGAGGTTGGTGCCGCGGATGACGGAGAGGTTGGGGAAGAGATCCCGCAGGCTCTCCAGCCCGTAGACGCGGAAGAGGAGCAGGTACTCGGTGATCATCAGCAGGCGGGGGAAGCTGAGCCCCCGAAAGTCCTCGGCGCCCGTGGTGAACATCAAGAGGATCTGCAGGTTGCCCTCGATGATGGAGCAGTTCTCCAGCTTCTGGAGCTGGGAGACGTCGTTGCGGATGTCCATGCTACCGCAGACTGGGGTGACGAGATGGGGACCCCATGGGCAGCGGGGACGGGGCAGCTGCCCCCCCCCCGCCACCTCCAAAACCACCACCCCGGGATCCCCCAGCTGGCGCCGCGGTGATGCCGGGGCTGGGGAGGCTGGGGGGCGGGGGGGTTGGATGTCCCTGCGCTGCCTGTCGAAAGTGGCCGCGATGGGTTTGGGCCGGTGGGGAGACGCGAGCGGGTCTGACAGGCAGCCGACGCGCCGCGGCTCCCCGGGGCACGACGCGTCCTTCGGCGTGACGAGGCGTGATGCTAACGAGGTCTGGCTGCCCGGGGCTGCCGTCTCACCCCACGGGACGCGTGTCCCAGCCCCGGGGGGTTTGGGGGTTCAGCTGGGGGTGCAGAGGGCTTTTCCCCTTCCCCGAGCCGTGGGGAGCTCACAACATCTTCCCCCCCCGACCCCGCCAACCCCTCCACGGATGCGTGGTTACCGGCACCTCCCGCAAGGCCATTCCCATTAATTCCCCAGCACGGCGGCTAACGCGGCACGCAGGGCTACCACGGGCACCCCCGTGGCACGGTTTGCCATCCCGGGGGCTTTTCCACCCGGACCCTGGCAGAGAGCGGGAGCGTCGTGGGAGTTGGGGGGGCAGCAGGGGATGGAGCATCTCCCGCCCCCCGGTTACCGGCGGGGACGCAAAATCCGGGATGAGCCCCCCTGGCAGCATCCCCCCGGCCTGAAACCTGACGCTGTTATGGCGGAAAGAAGCCGCTGGGATCCCAACGAGGATTTACTGTAAACACGCCGGGTTCGGCGCGTACCCTAAACACCGGGCAACGCCGGCACCCCGGCTCGGCCGCCTGCGCCACGGGGACCCCCCCCCCCGGCCAGCACCATGGCACCGGGCTCGGTCCCGGTGGGGGTCCGGGCGCATGGTTGCCCCCCATCTGCCCGCAGCCTGCGGATCGTGGCCGGATCCTGATGAAGGGATGGTTTTCCCCTCCCGGCGTCACTCATTAGCCGCGGTCACCCTGGCCACCCCCGGGACCACGGGCGCTGGTCACACCCGGCACCGTGGCCCGGCCATTTGCAGGGGGCTGCTGCCAGCCGGGGGGGAGCCCTGGGTCCCCTCTGTCCGTCCGTCCCCCCCAGCGAGGACATGGGGGTCCCCTCCATCCTCCCGCGGGACCGGTTGTGGGTGCAGCACCGGCCCCAGGGGTTACAGTCCCGTCCCCCCCCCCGCCGCCATCACCACCCTCCCCGACCTTGGCAAAGTCACCCCGTCCCTCTGCCGCGGGAGGGGACCCCACGTCCTCGGGGGGACGGGGGTCCCAGGTGGGAGCGGACACAGCGAGGCGCATCCCCCAGGGCAGCTCCGGACACATTGGGATGCTTCATCCCCCTCCTCCATCGCTCCCAATACACACACACACACACTCCCCCCCCAGAACACCCCCTGGGTGCTTGGGGAAACTGAGGCAGGGGGCGGCGGGGAGAGGGGAAGGGAGAACGGCCCGACAGCCCCCCGGTGCCCCCAGCCCCTGGCTGCCAGCAGGCCCCAGGCGTCCCCCCGCCATGACCGTGAGAACCGGGACCCACCATGGCCCCCCCTTCCTCGCCGTGCCACCCCCTCCCTGGCCATTTTCCATCCCAGCAGCAGCTCCGCCATCCTGGCTCCCAGCGGGGCCGAGCGATCGATGCCCCCGGCTCCGGCCGAGCCCCCCCGCTCCCCTCTTCCCATCCCAGCAACTGGAGAGGGGGGGGCCACACTCTGCCCCTCCTGCCCTATACGGGGGGAGGAGGGGGGTGGTCCGCAGCGTACGGGGGGGAAACTGAGGCAGGGAGCACCCAAAGAGCTTTGCCGTGGCGTTCGGCTCTTGCAAGCCCCCACGGGCATCACAACAAAGCACCCCCCCCCACCCCACCCCACCCCATAGCTGCCCCCCAAGCAAGTGACCCCCCCCCTCCTCCACCACCACCACCACCCCTTTCCAGGCACTTACTTTCGGAGGGGGCTCGCACGGGGGGCAGCGGGAGGGGCCCCAGGAGCAGCAGCGTCACCCCCAGCCGCAGGGCACCCGGCGCCCCCGTCCCCATCCCCGAGCGGGACCCCTGGGAGTCGGGGTTTGGCGGGGGGGGTCCCGTCCCCGTCCCTCCTCCTCGGGTGCTGCTGCTCCGTGTCCGGCCTCGCGCGCCGTGTCCGGCCGGGCACCCGCGGCACGCCGGGATAAGGGTGGCCCCCACGGCCCCCTTGTCGGCAGCCTCCGGCCCCTTCACTTTTGTTTTCGGCTGCCGTTAGGCAAAATATTTAGCCTGACAACTGTCAGGCCCAGGGCCAGGGCTTGTTTGGGAAATAGAGAAGGGGAAAACAGGGCGGACACCCCCCCACCCCCCCCCACTCCCCGCACCCCCCCCACGCCGGAGCGGGGCGGGAAGGAAGGGCCGCCTCCTGCCTCAGTTTCCCCACTCGGAACTGGAGGGTCCAGGTTGCTCCGGCCTGGGGATGCCGGGGAAGGAGCCGAGCCCCACCTGAGACCCCCTCCCCCCCAAAAAAGCGGCACGGTGGGGACAATCCAAGGGTCACCCTCCATCGTAGGCATCCCTACCATCCATCGGGGCTGTCTCCTGCCTCAGTTTCCCCACTCCGAGCTGGAGGATCCAGGTTCCTCTGGCCTGGGGATGCCGGGGAAGGAGCCGAGCCCCACCGGAGACCCCCCCCCCCCCCAGGAGCAGCACAGTGGGGACAATCCAAGGGTCACCCTCCGTCGTAGGGGGGAGCGGGGGTCCCCACATCCCCCCCCCCCGGGGCCCCCACAGCCCCACAGCGAGGAGAAGGAGCGGGATGAAGCCGCAGGCACCCGGCGCGGAGGCAGGAGAGGAGGATGGACGAGGCCGGGGGGGCATTTATTTCTTGCAGCGGGGGTGAGCACGGGAAGGGTCCCCGCCATGGCAGGGTTGGGGGGGGGGGGGAAGGGCAGGAGGTTGGGGGGGGGGGCTGCCACCCCAGTGACCCCCCCCAACCAGCAGCACGGAACTGGGAGCACTGGGGCCGCACAGTTCTCCTGCCCCTTGGGATGGGGAGACAGGGCGGGGGGACGGGACCCCCCCAGGGCTCCTCGCATGGGATGGTCCCTCTTTGCAGGGTTGGGGGGGGAGGGATGGGGGGGTCCCGTCTGCTTTTTTTTTGGGGGGGGGGGGGTGTGGGGGGGTGTCTCAGGAGCAGCTGCTTCTCCGCCGGCGCAGCAGCGTGACGGGGTGGCTGCCCTCCTCCTCCTGGTCGCTCTCGCAGCGGCGCTGGGGGGGGGGGGGACGGGGACACCGGGGGGGTTGGAAGGCAGGGATAGGACCCCCCCCCCCCCCTCCAAGGGAAGAGGACCCCCCCCAGGGGAGAGGGCACCCCAGGCGAGGACACCCTCCCGTTACACAGCCCCTGCGCAGCTCCGCCCCCCCCCCCCGCCCTCCATTTGGGGGTCTGACCCCCCCCCCCCACCCCCCCAAATCTCATCTCCCTCAGCCCTTTGCCAAGGGGGGGGGGGGGGTCGGGGGGGGGGGGTCTCACCAGCTCCTCGTCCTCCTCCTTCCTGAGGCCGCAGAGCAGCCGCGTGCGGCAGAGCCGGTTGCAGGCGGACACCATGTTGTAGGAGAGCTGGGGGGTCCGAGGAGGGGGGGAGTGTCCGAGGAGGGGGGGGGTCACTCTCCTCCCACCCCCACCGTTACATGTGCCCCCCCCCCCAAGACCCCCCCCCAATAAACCCAGCCAGCCCTGGGACGGAGCACAGCCCTATCTCCCCCGGGGGACCCCAGGGGTGGTGGGACCCCGCTGCTGGGTGTCCCCCCCGCTACACCCACACACCCCCCCAGGGCCCCCCACCCCCCACCCCCTTCACCTTCCACTTCCTCCGAGCGTTGAACTTGCGGAAGTTTTTCATGTTGATGGAGGAACGGCTCCGGTTGGCCGCCTGCTTCCGACTCAGGGGCTGGCGGGGCCCAGGACACGGCGTCGGCACCGTGCCCCCACCCCGCTGCCGGGGGTCCGGCACCCAACCCCCTCCACCCACCCCCACCCCGGCCACGTCCTTCTCACCTTGATCCAGGGGTGCACCAGGCACTCGGCCGCCGTCATGCGGTGCCTGCAGGACGGAGGGATGGGGCGGTCGGGGGGGGCGATGGGGGTCCCGGCCCCACATGGCCACCGTGGGGATGGAGATGGAGATGGAGGTGGGGACGGGGACGATGGGAATGGGGATGATGGGGATGAAGGTGGGGATGGTGGAGATGATGGGGATGATGGGGATGAAGATGGGGATGATGGGGATGAAGTTGGGGATGGTGGAAATGATGGGGAGAATGGGGATGAAGACGAGGATGGTGGCAATGGGGGGGGACGGGGACGATGGGAATGGGGATGATGGGGATGAAGATGGCGATGGTGGAGATGATGGGGGTGATGGGTATGAAGATGGGAGTGATGGGGATGAAGAGGGGGATGATGGGGATGAAGATGGGGATGGTGGCAATGGTGGGGATGATGGGGATGATGGGGATGAATTTGGGGATGGTGGAAATGATGGGGAAAATGGGGATGAAGATGGGGATGGTGGAAATGATGGGGACGATGGGGATGAAGATGGGGATGGTGGCGATGATGGGGGTGATGGGGATGAAGATGGGAATGGTTGCAACGATGGGGGTGACGGAGATGATGGGAATGAAGATGGGGATGAAGACAGGGGTGACGGAGACGATGGGGATGAAGATGGGGATGAAGACAGGGATGGTGGAGATGATGGGGGTGATGGGGATGATAAGGATGAAGATGGGGACGATGGGGATGAAGATGGGGATGGTGGAGATGATGGGGATGATGGGGATGAAGATGGGGATGGTGGAGATGATGGGGATGATGGGGAGGGACACAGGGATTGGGATGGGAACGGGGTCAGGGTTGGGGGTTAGGCTGGGAATGCAGATGGAGATGGAGACGGAGATGGGGATGACGGAGATGAGGATGAAGATGGGGCTGGTGGAGATGGTGGGGATGATGGAGATAATGGGGGCAATGGGGCTGATGGAGATGGGGCTGATGGGGATGGGGATGGGGAAGGGGTTGGGGATTGGGATAGGAATGCGGATGGAGATGAAGACGGAGATGGGGATGATGGAGATGAGGATGAAGATGGGGCTGGTGGAGATGGTGGGGATGATGGAGATAATGAGGCTAATGGGGCTGGCGGAGATGGGGATGGGGATAGGAATATGGATGGAGATGGGGATGATAGAGATGGGGAAGATGGAGATGGGGATGATGGAGATGATGGGGATGGTGGAAACGGGGATGATGGGGATGAAGGAGATGGGGACAGAGACAGGGACTGGGATCGGGGTGGTGATGCAGGTGGGGAGGGGGCTGGGGATTGGGATGGGAACGCAGCTGGAGATGGAGATGGGGATTGGGATGGGGGTGGAGACGGAGACGGGATGGGGCTGGGGAAGGGGACGGAGACTCACGCTGGCTCCTTCACCAGCAGCTGCCGGATGAAGTCCTTGGCCGTCTCGGAGGTCTGGCTGAAGCAGCGCTCCTCGAACTCGTAGGCCCCGGCCACGACGTTGGAGAGGGTCTCGGCGTCCGTCTCGCCCTGGAAGGGGGACAAGCCGCTGAGCCTGCGGGGACACGACGGAGCCGCTGAGTGCCGGGACAGCACCGGGGCGACCGCCCGGGCTCAACCGTGTCACCGTGTCCCCGTGCCTCAGTTTCCCCCGGCCGCAGGGAGCGTCGCCCCGTACTCACAGGATATAGGTGATGACCCCGATGCTCCTGAAAGGCAGAGGTGGGGCTCAGGCGCTGCCCTCCCCAGGGTGTCCCGTCCCCCCAGCCCCGCAGCACCTGGGGGGCGAGGGGGGGGGTCCCTACCCACCCCCCGCCTCAGCCCTTCGCCCCCAAGGTGTCCCTCCCGTCCCCCCCCAACTCCTCACCACATGTCGGTCGCGGAGCTCAGGGGTTCGTAGTTGATCACTTCAGGAGCTGGGGGTGAACGCAGAGCCGGGGGTGGGACATTGGAGGGGGGGGGGACATTGGAGGGAGGGGGGACATTGGAGGGGACGGCACCCGTCCTGGCCACCTCCTTCCCCGCACGCCTCGGGGTGGTGGCGGTGGTGGGGGGGGTCCCATTCCCACCCCGGGGGTCTCTTCGCCGTGTCCCCGCAGAGCGCCCCAGCTGCACCCCGCAGAGCGGGGCTCCTTGGGGACACACACCCCCACACACACACCCCCCCACACACACACCCCCCCTCCCGCCCCGGGGGACACCCCCCCCCGTCCCCATACCGATGTACTGCGGGGTCCCGCAGAGGCTCTTGAGGGTGACGCCGTCCCGCAGGCGCTGGGCCAGCCCGAAGTCGATGATCTTGATGCGGGGCTTGGGGACGTCCTTCTCCTCCAGCATGATGTTCTCGGGCTGCGGGGACCGGGGTGGGGGGGTGACGGGAGAGGCGGGGTGGAGGGGCGGTGGTGGGCTTTGCCGGTGGGCGCAGCCCCCCCGGGAAGGGCAGCAGCATCCCGGGAAGCCGGGCAGGATGCGGTCAGGGCTCTGGAGATGCCCAATAAGGGGGGACGGAGCCCCCGGAGCCCCCCCCAGGAGCGAGGATGAGGGGTGGGAGGGGAAGGGGGGGGGGTCCCCGCGGGCACCTTGAGGTCGAGGTGGGCGATGCGGTGGGCGTGCAGGTATTCCACCCCCCGCAGGATCTGTCCCAGGAACTCGATGGCCTCCTCCTCCGACAGCATCTCCTTCTCCGCGATGAAGTCAAAGAGCTCCCCGCCGCCGATCCTGCGGGGTGGGGAGGAAGGCGAGGATGAAGAAGGTGGTGGTGGTGGTGGGGGGGGTGTGGGGGGTGTGTGAGCTCAGCCACCTCCCACGCAAAAAAGGGTGGGGGGATGTATCCAGAGGGAGGGTTCCCCGGGACTCACAGCTCCAGGACGAGCACCACCTCGGCTCTGCTGGCGAAGAGGTCGTGGAGCCGCATGATGTTGGGGTGGCGGAGCTGGCGGAGGATGGTCACCTCTCGCTCCACCTGCGCCCGCTCCAGCCCCCGCCGGCTGCCCCGGCACCGCCGCGTCTTGACGCATTTGGCGGCGTAGAAGGTCCCGGTGCTGCGTTCCCGACAGCGTCTCACCACCCCGAAGTGCCCACTTGGGGCGAGAAACGGGCTTGGGGGAACGGTCAGGCCTGTCCCGTCGTCCCCACATGCACACCGGGGGGGTCGGCTGCCTCCAGGATCCCCCCCCGCCCCCCCCAGCCCCAACCCTGCACCCCCCTCACCTGCCCAGCGTCTCCAGCAGCTCGTACAGATCCTCCACGTTGCCCGGGCTGAGGGTGGCCACCGGCCCCTCGCTCCCCATAGCCTCGGATGGATCCTGCGGGGAGGCATCGGCATCCCGGGGACATCCCGGAGCTGCCCCGTGACCCCCCGTCCCATTGAGATCACCGCGCCCCCCCTCCCCGCAACCCAGCACGCACTAGAGGGGATTCTCTGATGTCTAATACGTGGCTGAGCTCGGGCCCCGTCCGTCTGTCCCGGCTCGCACTAAACCCTCCGGCATGTGAAACCTTGGAGACCTTCATCCCTTGACGAGGGGGCTCGGAAATGGGGCAGGGAGAGGCGGGGAGCGGGTGGGGGGGGTCACTCCAGCCCCCACACCCTCACCGCACCGGGGAGGTTCAGGGGGGTGCAAAACGCAGAGAAAATCTAACACCTTGCAGGGTTTGTTTGGGTTTTTTTTTTAAAAAAGGGGGATTAAAAGTGGGAAAAATATCTCGGCGAGCTCATCTGTGAAAATCCCGCCTGGTCTCCCCCCGCCGGGCCCGCGGCCCCCGGGCAGGAGACCCCCACACCCGCAGCCCCACGGCTCAGCCCCACGGTCGCGGCTCACCTGGGCGCTGTCAGGGGCGGCCCCCAGCGACCCCCCAACCAGGACCCCCTCCTGGCCACCCTCAGCCATCGCTGCAAAGACAAGAAGGTTCAGGGTGAGGGGGACCAGGGGGGGCTTTGGGGGGGGGACAGCGGGGGGCCCCCGGGAGGGCTCTGCTGGGCCAGTGCCCTGCCTGCAGCCTGTGGGCCTGGCAGAGTCCCCCCCCAACTCATTACACTGATGGCAGCACCCACTAAATGGGGGTCCCGGCTCGTGTCCCCGGCAGCTCCAAGCCACAAACCAGCCTCTCACAGCCACCGGCTCCCGCCGCAGCAGGCGCGCACCCGCCCCCGGCCCTCCCTGCCTCAGTTTTCCCGGCTGTAAAATGGGGCTAGCGATGCCCCAGGGGTCGGGGCAGCCGGAACCAGCGGGATGCGGAGAAGGGGGGACGTGGGCTCCGAGGCCCGGTCTCGGGGCCACCTCGACGTACCCAGCGCCGTGTCTCTGGAAACGGGAGGTTTCCTGGGCTGGGGACCGCGTCTGCGGGATTCAAGGCCATTGGGAAAGGGACAAGGAAAGTGACACCGGCCAGAGGCGGGGTCCCCCCCCCGGCAGGAAAAAACAGCCCGATACGGGAGCACGAGACCCCGGGACGTGGAACCCCTCCCGGCCGCCAGCTTCGGCTTTATGTCGGCAAAATCTCTCGGCAAAATCTCCCGGCCCGCCAGGATTCACCCCTCCGGAGGCCGGGGTGCTCCTGGGGGGATTCCAGGGTCCCCTCCTGTCCCCCCCCCCGCGGTGGCCCTAAGGGACAGTGAGCGGTCCCCAAGCCCGGTCCCCCCCCCCCGGCCTCGCTCATCCCTTCTCCCAGCCCAACTGTGCCCCCTCACCCTCCGGAGCCTTCCTCTGCACCCAGCCGCGCTCTCCCTCGCTCTCCCAGGACAGGGGACGGCTGCCACCCGCCGCGATGGTGACAGTGGCACCCCCGGGCTCGGCGGGGGGGCACCCAGCCAGCACCGCTCGCCCCCGGCACTGCATGGAGCCAGCTGGTCCCCGAGCTGGTACGTGCGTGGGGGCGGCCGTGGCTGGAGCCGGGCCACCGTCCCCGGCATGTGACACGGCCGCGGGGTCCAACACGGGGTCACGGCGCATCCGTTTGTCCCTTGGAGAGGGACACAAGCAGCCGATCCTCCCCCCGCCCCGTCCCTCACCGGGCAGCCCCCTCGTTGCTACCTTTGCAGGGAGGGAAACTGAGGCACAGGTGGCCCCACGCCACAGCGGCCGGGCCTGGAGCGGCGGGGGCTGCGGGGGGCAGAGCATCCCGTCCCATCGCGTCCCACTGGCGGTCAACCCTCCAGCAGGAAAACCGGTCCGGCCACGGCTGTAAATGCCCCGGCACCGGCCAGCCGGAAAATGGGCTCCCAGGGAAACGACAGCGCAGGTGGCAGCAGCCGCTCCCTGGCCTCCGACGGCCGAAATGCACCGCGGGACCCCAAAAATCCCCCGGGAGGAGCCGGCACCCCTTACCTCCCCGTGAGGGTCTGGCCTCCCCGCTGCCACCGCGCACAGCTCCAGCCTTCCTCCGGCAAACCCCAGCAGTGCCAGGCTTTTCCTGGAAGTCCCGGCGTTTCCCAAGGAGCAGGATCCGTCCGGCTGCGGCTCGGGAGGAGAAAAACCTCTTTTTAACGTCCCTCCTCCCGAATTCTCTCGAGAAATTCCCCCCCCCCGCGCTCTCCCCGTGGCCGGCTGCGGAAAAGAGCTGGGAAAAGGCCTTTTAGGGGCAATTCCTGGCGTTTCCAGCGCTTCGGCTCATCGAGGAACGGGAGGGACGCGGTGGGACGAGCTGCGGGCGGACGATGTCGCGTGTGTCCCCCCCGCCGCCGGCCGCCGTCCCCCCCTGCCCGGCCGCTCTGCGTCCGTGAGCGGGAGGATTGCAAACAGGAAACCTGGCTGACGGATAAAAATACCGTCGGGCTGCGGCGGCGGAGGGGAAGGAAGGAGCGGAGGGTGTGAAGGTGGCGGGGAGGGACAGGTTTCTTAAGGTGGAGAGAAGGGGGGGGCACCGTTCCCACCATCGCACCCCACCCCTCTCCCGGTGCCATGGATGAGCCATCCCTATCCCTAATCCCTGCGGCCTCTGGGATGCTGGCATCGCTCTCGCCGCGGTGCCGGTCACAGCCTGGCACCGGCGGCGGCGGGGAGCAGGGGGGGGGACGGTCGCAGCTGGCATGTGGCTGCCGTGTTTCTCTTGGCCGTGCCGATGTCCCCAGCACGTCCCGGGACGCGCCCGGCTCCTGCGGCTGCCAGGGAGAAGGACACTGCAGCTGGAGCGTGGGGAACGGTGCCGCATCCCACCGCCCCGAGAACCGAATCCCGGCTCGGGGGCCAACCGAGCCCCACGGCACCGGATCCCAGGATGCAGCTGGTAGGAACAAAGAGCCCTTCGACGTGCCAACGGGCGAGCGGCCGGAGCCCCCGCCTCGCCACAGCCCGGCCGAGGGTGCCGGTGTCACCTGGGTGTCACCCTAATGCCACCCCGCCGCCTTCCCGTGACGTCTCGCCATCGTGCGAGAGCTCTTGCGGCTTCGGCTGCCGCTTCCTGCCCTCGCAGGCAGCGGAGACGCGAACGGGGGCGAGGGGACAAAGCCGCCCGTCCCGCCACCCTGCCCCTGTCCCCGACGCCGGCCATGGACTCCTGGGTCCCTGCGTGGCCGGGCAGAGGTAGGCGCCTGGGCCGGGGTCTCTCCGGGGTCGGATTGGGAGGAAAAAGGCCGAGGAGTGAACCCCGAGCAGGGGGACGCTGGATGGGGAGCACAGGGGGGATGCGGGGATGTTCCCCCCATCCAAAGGGGCGACGGAGAAGGGGCAGGGGAGGAAGGGGGACGCGGAGAGAGGGAGCGGGCTCCCAACGGCCCACCCTGGCCCTTCCAGCCAGGTGTGAGCCCCTCCGAAGGGGGAAATCCAGCCCGGAAAGGGCTCACGGAGCAAAACCGGGTTTTTAGCCCGTTTCAAGCCCAGTTTGACCCATTCTCACCCCAGCAGCGCGGGATGTGTGCCCCTGGGAGCAAATCCGCCCCCCCCCCCCGAGGCAGAGATGGGGGGAGCAGGAGCCGGGGCAGGACCTGACCCAAATTCACCTCCCCGCCTTGGTTTGCTGCGGTTGGGGCTGTTTTGTTTCGTTTTGTCAACCCCTTCCCAGCCTTCCCCTGCCCGCCGGGGGCGCGGGGGACGGTTAAAGGTGGAGACGGGGGTGCCCCGTGTCGTCCCCCCGGCTCTCCCTGTCCCCCCCACTTTCGGACGAGCCTCGACCGGCTCCTCTGACTCGCCTTTGCCTCCCAGATGGAGCCGGCCCCGGCCTCTTCCACCCCCTCGAGCATCTGCTGGGGATTAACGTCATTTCGCCGAGTGCCGGTGGCACGGGGCCGAGCTGGGGGTCCCTCGGCGGCCGCACGCAGAGCCCCCTACCTCGCTGACCTGGCACCCCAGGGAATTTCGGGGGGGCCGGGTGGGGACCCAGCTCACCGCTCCCCGGGGCTTTTCTCCTCCGGGGGCCCAGGGTCATCGTCCCTTCTCGTTGCGGGGGGCCGGGGTGGTGTCCCCAGGGGGATGAGCCCCGGGATGGGGCTCCTCGGGGATGACGAGGGCTTCGCCGCCCTGAGTCCGTTTCTCCCCCCTCCCTGGGACAGGAGGCCCCGTGGATGACGCCCGTCCCCTCTTCAGCACCTTCAAACCCATCGGTGAGGACAACAAAGCTAGCGCCAAGCCAGGACCCAACACAACCCCGGTCCAGCCCCAGGGAGCCGAGCAGCCCCGGGGACACCACGACGCAGACGGCAGGGTAGGACGGGGGGCTGCGAAGGTCCGTTCCCCCCCCCCAGCTCGCTGTCCCCATGTCCCCGAGCTCACACACCCGCGGGGACCGTGTCCTCCTGGGCTGCATCAGGAGCCCCATGCGGGGAGCGGAGCATCCATGGGGCACGTCCTCACCCGCAACCACCCGCCGCTCCCCCCTTCCCTCCAGGTCCCGCCAGGCTCCTGGCCGTCCCCACCAGGCTGGTCCCCAGCAGATGGGGACCAGCGGCCAGAGCTGGTGGCCCTGCGTGCCCGGACGAGGCTGTGGTTCGAGCAGACGCAAGCCAAGAGGCTGGGGGCCACGGGCGAGCTCCCAGCCTGGTTCCACGGCTTCGTCAGCCGGAGGTGAGCGCGAGGAGGGGGCTGAAGCCGGGGCCAGGGTGGCCCCTGCAGCGTGGGAAGCTGGAACTGAGGAGCCGGAGCCCTGGATGCCACTAAGGGGGTGACGGCGAGCAGCTCCGGGCCTCTTCCCACAGGGAGACAGAGCAGTTGCTGCAGGATCAGCCCCCCGGCTGCTTCCTGGTCCGCTTCAGCGAGAGCACCGTGGGCTTCGTCCTGTCCTACAGGTGAGGGACCCCCAGCCCCGTCCCCGGCTGGGTCCCCTGCCCGCCCGCTGTGCCCACCCCGTCCCCTCTCCCCGCAGGGGCAGGGAGCGCTGCCGGCACTTCGTCCTGGACCAGCTGCCGGACGGGCGGTACGTGATCCTGGGGGAGCGGAGCGCCCACGCCGAGCTGGCCGACCTGCTGCGGCACTACGCCGCGGCCCCCCTCACCCCCTACCACGAGTTCCTGACGGTGCCGCGCGGAAGGGTGAGGATCCGGCCCCTCGTTAGTCCCCGCAGCCGAAAAAGTGGGGGTCATTCCTGCTGTACGGAGCCGGGGGGAGGCGGGGGGGGGAGGATTTTCCCAAGCTGGGGAAGTCCAAGCAACACGAGAGCCGGGGTTGGGAGCGCAGCCACCCTGCAGCATCCCAGTCGGAACAAGGAGCCAAACCCAGCCCCAAGGTGGGACCAGCACCCGGCTTGCCCTGCCCCACACCCCCACCCCGGCACCCCTCTCCTCTCGCCGCAGGAGGATGAGCCCCAAGGAGGGACGCGGACCCCCACTGGCAGCGATGGCGCGCGTTCCCCAGGGAGCGAAGCACCAGGAAGCCTCCCAGCGTACGGCACCGTGTCCAGGGGACCCCCGGGAGCCAGGCAGATGGGAAAAGGGGGCTCCTCCAGGGAGGTAAAAGCGGGGGAAAAAGGGGATGGAGACACTTTCCCAAAGAGAGAAACTGCAGCTGGGTCAAAGCTCTTGTGAGGCGGAAGGATGCAGCTGGGACGGGGACGCACCTGGGATGGGGACACACCTAGGATGGGGATACACCTGGGATGGGGGACGAAGCTGGGAGAGGGGGACACCTGGGATGGGGGACACAGGCGGGACAGGGACACAGCCAGGAGAGGGGGGGGATACCTAGGACAGGGGACACAACCAGGATGGGGAACGCAGTTGGGAGAGGGGGACGCACACAGGATGGGAAGGCACCTGGGATATGGGACACAGCCGGGAGAAGGCGGAGGGGGGGGCACCTAGGATAGGGGACACAACCAGGATGGGGAACGCAGCTGGGAGAGGGGGACACAGTCAGGATGGGGAGGCACCTGGGATGGGGGACGTAGCTGGGAGAGGTGGACGCAGCCCCAGCCCCCATGGATCCATGCCAGCCCTGCTTCCAGCCCTCACCTCCGTCCTGTCCCATCTCCTCCCCAGGCTCCCAGCGTCCCCCCACCGCTCCCAGCCAAAGCCGGCTCCTCGTCGGCGGCTCAGGGGCCATACAGCCCCGGCGGCGGCGGCGGAGCAGCTCCCGAAGGTCCCCTCGCTCAAGCGCGCAAAGAAGCCGTCTTCCCCGAGCCGTCCGACGCCAAGTACCAGCAGCTCATGTGTTTCCACACCTACGCCGAGCCCCACGAGGGCATCACTCCCGGTCCCTCCACCAACCGCCAGCTGGAAGAGCCCATCCCCTTCTACGCCATGGGACGGGGCTCCAGCCCCGGCACCGGGCCAGAGGAGAACATCTACTCCGAGGTGGCACTGGCCCGGCAGGATCCGCCCGCTCCCTTCCCCAGGGACACCCGAGGCGCCTTCTCCACGCTGCCCCCCAAATCCCGCACCCACCGCCGGCTCTTCCGCAGCGCTTCCAGCCAGGCTTCCAAGAGGCGGCAGCTCCCGGCAGCTCCTACCGCAGCCGGGAAGGAGAGAGGAGCCTCCAGCCCGGCTACGGAGGTAAAGCCACTCTTTGCTCTAGAGCTCGGTCCCAACGAGAGCTTCCCGAAGGGGCTGGTGGGTCGGGGTCTGCCCCACACCAGGGTGACAGCGGGGAGAAGGGTGTCTCTTGCCCAGGGCTCCCCGTGGGAGCCGCCGTCCCCAGCCGAAGCGGAGGGCTGAAGGACCAACCGTCAACCATGGCCCGGCTTTCAGCTCAAACCTCCGCCCGGTACGGCAGGATCTCAGGGCCCTTTCCCTTCACCTCTCCCCAGGGAATGGAGCTCGATGATCCCGTTTACAGCCAGAGAACGAGCGCTGCAAAGCGAACCGCGGCCGGGCAGGAGGGACCCGAGAACATTTACGAGCAGCTTTTCGGAGACCGGCTCTAACGCAGGTAGGTCTCAGACAAGACCCAGCTCCCAGCCAGAAGGAACCTCTCGGGCTCCTTCACCACCGAAGGAAGCCCTTGGACCTGGGAGGAGAGGTCCAAGGCCACCATTAGCCTCTCTGCAACCAGTGCCCCAGTCGTACCAGCGATGCCGGTCCGCTCCGCACTGGGATTCCCACGCCCTTCCCAACGCGGCAGCCTGCTTCCCAAGCCCTGCGAGACAGTTAAGCAGGGGAAGGCATTTAATTTATCTTTGAACACGTTCAGAAAGAGCTTTCTATTAATAGAATGAGGGCGGAAAAGGCTATTACAGTAAAAACAGAGACAGCTTTCGGGCACGGCCAGCGCATCCAGAGTCAGATATTAAATTGGCCACAAGCCGGAGCGACACGGCAGCCACACCAACCACCACGAGCCCGGTGGCGACACCTCCAAGCCCTGCCTGTTTCCTCAGCCACAAAACACGGGGTAGCACCAAATCCGAGGACGGAATTCGGCTGCCGGGTCAGTGACGGTGACCCCGGAGCTGCCCCGTGGCGTGCGAAACCCGGGTTTCATTCTGTCCGAAACAACAGCGAGCCAACGTCATCCTCGCAGCAGGCGCAGCCAGCCTGAAACGGAGCAGAAAGCGCCCGGGGGGCAGCAGCCAAAGCCCCACGCTCGGAGGCATCAGAGCGTCAAGACGGGGAGGGAAAAGCAGGGCTGTGGGGTTGGTGTTGTTTTCTTTTACCTCTCAGAAAGAAAAAAAAAAAAAAAAAGGAAAAAAATCACTTTTTCTTTTCACAAGCCTACATTTTGTAGCTCTTCCATGGCTAAAAGCAGAGCGCGACTCAGTCCCGATTCCCATCCTCGTTAACTCCCCTCTAGCGCTAAAAATGAGCCATTACACACCGGAATGGAAATAGAAAAGGGGAACCCCTGAGCTTCAGCCCCTCGGCTCGCTCCAGGACCCCACAACCCCAGTCTGTCGCCGCAGCAAAGCCCCCCACCCCCGCTCCCGGCGCCGCTGCCGCCGAGAGCTGCTTTGCCGTGCTCCGAGCGGGAACGCCGAGGGCTCGGCGTTTTCAGGGGCTGAATCCAGGGCGGGGAGCGCAGACGCCAGCGCCAACAAAACTCCCTCCGACAAGCGTTTCATCACCCGCCGCGCAACAGCTCCGTGAAGAAACCCAGGGAAGCGACCCCGAAACGCGGGCTGCCATGAAGCCTTCAGCCTTACCGGTGGGGAGAAGGAAAAGCAACGCCTGGAGCAAGGAGTCGAGCAGTTCGGGATGGAAACGGGGGTGGTTCGGTTCGTTTAAAAGTTTATTCCTTTTATCAAATCTCTTTTCAGAGGATTTCACTGTACATATAAGATATGAATAAATTACTCAACAGTAACTTTATTCTGGTCATTCAAATACTCAAAGTGGGCTCTGCAAAGTACTAAAACATCCAGGGAACTAAACTAGAAATCAGATTGGTTTAAAATATTCTAAGAAAAGACTTCATTCATGGGGGTTTGCTTGCTTGTTTTTAACAGGTAACACGGGAGAAAAACCACCTCTCGGGAGTTTTTCCTAAACGGAATAAGAAATATTAGCCGGTTTAGCCGCGGTTACGACAAATATAACCCTTAGTGGTGGGAATGTGAGTTAAATAACCAGACCAGCTCTCCGTTCCCTTCGGCATCGCACGCTTTAGTGAACGACAAACTAAGTGAGGCCACAGAGATTTGGCTGAAGACAGGCGGGTCTGGCCAGCAAGGCTGCACATGATTTGCAGTCGTATCGCTTAAGACCTTAAAATAAAAGCAAGATTTCACTTTAAAAAGTTAAGGCCGGACACGGTCTCCTCTTCCCAGCCAGGAGGGTAAAGTTAACACTTAATTGAAACAGGATTGATACAAACAAGCTGGGGAAAAAAAAAAAAAAAACCAAAAAAAACCAAAAAACCGAAAAACAAAAACAAAATAAATGTACAGTTGGCAGCTTTCATCTGTGTCTGCTCAGAGGAAATACTGCGGCTTCACTTGCCAGCTGCACCCGCACCGTGCGACACTGGGAACACTGGGTTCAACGAGTCTGGCGAGGAGCCGGGTGCAGCGCTGTAGGCCTTGGGTCAGGGGGAGGAGGAGGAGGAGGAAAAAAAAAAGGAAAAAAACCAAACCCACAAACGTACGTACACACACACGGAGCACGGTTATCCAAAAGCCCTCAGCAGCGCCTCGCGCGGGGCGAGGGATCCTCGCGGCTTTTTTTGCGCGTTCCACACTCAGGGCGTTTTCACCTCTATCGCAAGCTCCGACCTGTAAAAGGAGTTTCCCCTGGGCACGGTTCGAGACATACAGGCTGGTGGAGCTGAGAACAAAAACACCAACTTAGCCACACCTTAAAAAAAAAAAAAAAAAAAAAATCAAAGTCATTCACATGAGAGGAGCGCTGGATTTACTCAGCCGTGAGTAAGCAGCCATGAGGACGTCTCAAATAAAAGGATTTAAAAAAAAAAAAAACCAAAACACAAAACCAAACAAACCAACAAAAAAGCCAGGCTTGCTCTTGAAACTCACTGTCTTTTCGAAAGAAAAATTACACTCTCAACGCACAGCGAGTCCAAGGAAGGAGTAAAGCGGGAATTGGACGTTTATGGAGACTCTGCCTAAGGTTTCCAGCGGCGAGGGTACGTCGAAGGAGGAGTAGCCCCCGTGGCGGGAGGGCAGAAGCTCCGAGCCTTGGAGCAGGCACCTTTCCTGCGGCTGCCTTGGGACTCTCAGCAGTCGGACGACACAGACTTGATTTGAACCTTCCACGCGATCGTTTATAAGAGGGAGGGGAAAGATTACAGGTGGAGTTTCAGGACCGGCTTGCATTAAACCTTTCTCCTGACAGGCAGGGGAGCGCGGTATCCTCCCGCCCGCCGAGCCGACCACGTTCTACACGGGGCCCGTTTGATCTCCAGAAGGCCAGGAGAAGTCTGACACAGTAGGTCACCTGGGACAACAGCCAAAAAGCGGGACAGAGGTGTTAGAATCCGTATTTGGCTTGAGTCTGGCGTCGGCTGAGCTTGTTTTCAGACCATGTGTTTTTCAGTTCCAGTTCTCTCTCCTTCGCCTGCAGAAATCGAGAGGATTAACATCAGCGTTGCTGCTGACTGACTCAGCGGTATTTTACCCTCCTCTGCCCCTGCTGACGGCGATTACAGAGCACTTCAGCGAGAAGCCTCCTTCCAGGAGTTAGCACAATTATCTTGACAGAGGCCTGAATTAATTGGGGCGCCCAGGCTTTTCATTCATGCTGAGAGGCAGCTTCTCTCATGGGCCCGTCTCAGCAGCCGCTTACCAACCGCCCGGCAGCGGTGCGGAATTGAGACAGGAAGCCGAGAGTCTCGTAACACACACAGCCACGTACGCGCAGGAGCTGGGCTGGGGTGGGGGGAGAGGGGGGAAGCGTGAAGCAAAGCAAAAAGCAAGCTAAAAGCTCAGTGCCGTGACACACTCAGGGCTGGTTGGGCCAGCGGTGGCCAGGACATCCCACAGCATGGCCACCTTCATCCCCTGAGTGTCCGGGGCGCTCGGTCAGGGACAGCCCCTGGTCCCCAGCTGCTGAAGGAGCAGCTCCACCAGCTCTGCCCAGTGCTGCCCAGCATAAAATCTTGTCATTCTGCCTGGATATTGGTTTCCACGCTAGAGGGAGGCCACTCACCTGATGGATCAGGTAGGTGATCTGGTGTTTTCTCCTTTGCTGTCCCGTGGGCTGATCTCCTTTTTTCTAGAAAGCAAAAGCAGGTGAACTGTTACGCCTGGAAAGATACTGACTCAGACAGCGAAACAAGAGCTTGCACAAAGCCATTTCAAGAAGGATTTATTTCATATTAAACATCTCTGGGCAGATTCCTTAGGCTGAAGCAGTTCCTGGCTGGTCTTTACCACCTGCACGCTGGTATTGTGTTTTGAGAAGCTCTACTAGTCTCTCACGTGTAATTATTTATACAACACAAGGGTTCCCGTCCCCCCACCCTGGTGACTGCATCTAACGCAGCTCCAGCTGTGGCTGAAACGGGAACTGAAGAGAGGTCTGCGCAATCCCAGCCAGCGCTCCTCCCTCCCTGCCCGTACCTTGCTGAACGATTTCATGGTCTTCTCCTCCGTTAAGGATTTGGTCAGCCACTGCTGGGCTCCGCTCAGCTGATCGTCACCTTTGATATCCACAAAGTTGATCTCTTCCCTCCCTCGATTCCGCTTGCCTTGCAGCCGCTTGAACTGAAAGAAGAACAGAAAGAACTGGGAGTCACACAGGCACGTCACACACCGACGCTAACCTGAAACAAATAAAGGTAGAGGGGGCGTGAGGTTTAGCTCCCCGAGCACGGGACAGGCCACGTCAACAAACGATTTTCCAACCAGGATTTTTTTTTTTCCTTTAGGAGAGTTCTGCTTTGCTATACATCATAATTTCTTAAAACTACTTAGCATGAAGGCTATAATCTCATTTTCCTACACATTTCAACAGCGTTTGTGCTTGCTTTCAGCCTGGCTCAGAAGACCCTCAGGCTCCCGAGTGTCTTGTTTGAAGTCCTAAGGAGGCACCGGAAGTTTTGCTGCTCGCACATCCACCTCCCCTAACGCAAATCCACCTCCAACGCAAAAAGATGCGCCTCGAAGAAGCGAGCACCCAGATGGGCTACTGTCTTCTGCAGCACTGACTGGCTCAGCTAATGGCAATTTCTAGATTAGATCAATAATGGGAAAGGGTTGTTGGGGTTTGGTTTGGTTTTTGGGTTTTTTTTTACAGTTTTTTGAGCGTTTGAAAGAAGTGGGGAGTTCACCACTGTGCCAGAGGACGTACTGTGAAGGTACCTGCACCTCAGCAAGGACAGTCTTTGCTTCACACACCTTGTCCGGCCCTAGTGACCCCTCACGAGAACGAGCTCGGTGGAAATAACAAATATCACCTACACATAAAGCAAGCAAACCCGTCTGGAGCAGTAGCCCAACAGGCCAGTAGCCCAACGCTAGACCCCACAGAACAACAACCCGGCCCAACTCAGCACAGGTCGTGGGGCCCGTGTTTTAGCAGGGCTTAAACGCAACCTCCGCAGAGACAGAGAGTAAAGCGCCAACCGCTTCGTCGTCTATGAAGGAGGAGTCTGTGCTCATCTCCTGCGGCGGTGCCTGGGCTGGTTCCATCTCCTGGTAGTACCCGCTGCTGTAGTAATCCTGTCAGCAAAAGGAAAAACCAGTTTGTCACGAGAGCGAAGCAAGATCGATCCTGAAACAACCGTACGCAGAGGTGCCGAGACGGAGCACCGAATCGCGCACCTCGCCCCGTGAGCTGCTGCTTTTTCAAGGAGCGGGATCTCACTCAGCCCCGGGGAGCACAGTACAGTACGCGTGTACACCCTCCCAAGGCTGACCGAAGGAGTCATTCATCACATCTCATTACTCCGGCATTACTGAAGAGCACAGGGCATTTTCTCAGAGGTACTCAACAACAAACACTTTGCTGAATTACTAGAAACAACCTGGCTTCAGACACCAGCTCTGGCGAGCCCCGACTCTGCACCCTGACGACAACAGGGGCAGTTACACAGGGGCATTTGAAAATGAGTGCAGCTATTAAACATTGATCCAGCAAAGAGCATCTCCGGCTCTCGTGCCAGAGGAATCCTGTTGTGCTAAGTGCTGCGGATCTCCGCTCCTTGTCCCAGCTATCTCAGACGGGTTACATTCAGAACGTGAGGAAAAACTTGTTTAGTTTGTGGGTGCCAGAGCCCTGGCACAGGCTGCCCAGAGAGGCTGCGGGGTCTCCTTCTCTGGAGATATTCCAAACCAGTCTGGACACAATCCTGTTAAAACCCACCTGATAATATGCACCGGCCTCACCGTAGGCAGGGAACTGGCTGTACGGCTGGCTGCCGTAGTCTTCTCCGGGTTTGGGCGCCCAGCTGTGCTGAGCACCGCTGGAGCCCGCGCCCGTCTTGAACTCCAGAGGGGCGTTAGCAGCAGCGTCCTGGAATTGGGGCTCTGGCTCTGTCCCAGGCGGTGGGTCCTCTGACACCACCGTGCCAGAGTACATGTAGGTCTCGGCGCCCACGACGCTGGGCTCGCTCCTGTCAGACAAGGAGAAGTAGTTCTCTGGCTCGACCTCTTCATCGCTGTCGTCTTCTTCCTGCGTGATCTGCTTGGTTACCTGCAGGGCAGCGCTCTTCGCAGCAGCTTTGATGGCAGATGGAGAAGGAGTTGTGGGCACCGCTGACTTGGACAGAGGTTTTGTTTTGGAGGAAGAGGTCTGGGCCTTAGCGGGCTTCGAGTCGGAGGCGTTGTCGCCCGCTTTCCTTGAGAAAGCGTAGGGCAAAAGTAACCGATTGGTCTCTTTCACTGTCAAATTTTTGGGTTGAGGAAGCAAAGCGGACAAGCCAGAGCCCTCGCCGCGTCCCTGGTGAATTTCGTGCAGGGCAAATGGTTCACAGAAATAAGAGAAATTAGTGAGACTATTTAGTTTTTCTGACTCCCTGCCAATTATCTCCTCCGATTCTAACACCGTTAATGGGTTTCCCATTGCTCAGCACAATCCTTTGCTGCTTCCAACACGCTGCAGGGCTTTCTTACACAAAAGGCCAGGGGGACTTTTAAGGGAAGTGTGGTACTTGGGAATATTTGCCAACTTCCCAAACGATCGCCTGTTTTCCTGAGATTTAAATTTATGAAATTGCCCCCCCCCGCCCCGAAAAAAAGGGACTTGACACCCCAGGGGATTTCAGGAATTTTCTACGCTAAAAGCCACGCACTAATGGGAGTGGCTGATTTACACTAGTGGAAGCCCAAGATCCGTCACAGTCAAATGCTTCATCCCTGCGAAACTTGTTTAATTGAATATCCCAGGTGTTTACCTGAAGAGTATTTTTCTTCTTTGCTGGTTCATCTTCCTCCGAATCTGACTGAGAAAGAAAAACAGAGCTTAGCGCAACCGGAGATATTAAAATGAAAGGAAAAAAAAAAAAACTAAGCCCACCCACTATGCAATTTATTAATTTTCAGTTTGAACCAGCCAAAGAATCACAGTAACGCGCATCTGGGTTCATAATCTGCCAGGAGCTGAGCTAAAAAGCAACAGCGGGATGCGGTCAAGCTCTTTTTCACAGTCTTGCTGATGCATCTATGTCAGGGCAAAGAGAGATAAAAGCCTGCCCTGGTTACTGCCACGAGAGATAAACAAACTGTCCACGGTGAAAGCAGGACCGCAGTACTGACCACTATATTTAAAAATAGCCGCGTCTGCCACGGTCTGGGCAGCAAAATAGGCGGCGTTTTGCTGTAAAACCTGAAGCTTTGCAAAGAAGTCAGCATCGCCTCTTAAAAAAAAAAAAAAAATCTCGCAAGAGCAATCTGTCAGCAGCCAAACTCCAACTTGAGCTCATTTCTGCAACAAAACAAAAGAAAGACAGAAAAAAAAAAAAAAAAAAAAGAGGCCGACCCGAAATTCCAAATTTTCAAGGCGGCTTTTTAATGCTGCTCTAAAGCAGAGTGGGTGGGCAGAGAAACTCAGACTCTACATATTTGGCTCCTGCCAGAAATTAGCATGCCAACAGCTCAAATATATTTATTTTTTCTTTTTAATAAATCACAGGAAAATAAGCCCAGAGCAAGGCAAAGAAGGCAAACTGCACAGCATAAGGTCAGCGCGCTCCTGCAAAGTTAACAGACGACGTTACATAAATAGAGGGGAAGCACAAAAACCACACAAAGCAAGGGTGTAAAAATTCACTGCGGGGATTTAACGGGGAATTGTTCACAATAACGCTGGAGCTGCTAAATATCCATTTAAAACTTGAGTAGAAAGTCTGGTCGTCTCTGGCATCAGAAAAGGCCCTTAACATCTTTATCGTTTTATAGCTTTGCAGAGCACTTTAAAGAGATTACAGGAAACAAGGTCTTCTGCCAGTTTACTATCTAAATTATAAAACAGGACAAAGACAAAGAACATGCATAAATAAAGGCAAGTCAAGATTTGCCATAAAACCCGTGCGTTGCGTTCGGGAGAGAGGAGATAAAGCAGACTCGCCAGGAGCGTCTCCACGGGTGCAAACAAAAGGGACGGGAGGTATTTTAAGGAGAAAGAGGGAAGGAGCGAGGATGTCAGTCAGAGGCCAAGGGGTTCCAGGCATCCCAAACGGGAACCGCTCCGACCAGCGCTGGTTTTAAGGTACTTTTTCTCCCTTCAACGCTCGTTCGCTTCCTTGACACTGACGACCCGCAGTATTTCTGTTCAAAGAAACATCGAGGGAGAAATAAATCTCCTTTCGTTTGAGCTTAGTTCTGTGACTGCACAACCAGCGAGGAAGCGAAGAGCCCTAACACTTGCTTTATTACGAAGCGCCTGTTCCAAAGCGCTTCAAGGTAGTGAGTAAGCAAAAAGTGGGTCTGAGAGAATGGAATACCTCTCATCCTTTTGCCTAAAAGGGAAACCTGCACGTCCCACTGCCTGGTGCACCTCTGCCGTGTTTGGGAGCCGTGGCTCAAGGAGCTCTGGCTCTGGGATTTGCCAAACCGGGCTGGTTATCGGCGAGCAGCAGAGTGTGGTTCAGGGATGGCTGGGAAGCGCGTGTCTTCTCACCCGCTCCCCCCATGTCCCCACAGACTGCTCTTCCAGCAAAGCGAGATGCGCTGACTTCAGTTCAGCTCCCCCAGGCCCAAGATGCTGGCAGACCGTGATTAATTGACGCTGTCTATAAATCCATCCAGTCAACTCTCTTCCTCGAGCTACCTGTCCCCGTGGAAATGACCCCAAGCTTCGCAGTTCAGCTCTTCCTATACCCAGAGGCACTCCTGTCTCCCCAGAACCAGCAACCGAGGCCAGACACAGCCGCAGCCACACAACTGTCGCCTCCACGCTATGACAGTGCTGTCCCAGAGTGAAAGAGCTGATCAACGGAGACATCCAGAAAATAAAAAAGGGGGCAGAGACCTGCTTTCCCATGGGGCTGTCTGGATTCAGTGCTCAGGAGCCCCATAAGAGACAGGGCACTGCGAACACAAAAAAGCACAAGTTAAGAAAGAAGCGATTACCCTAAAGGCCTGGAGGACACCTGAAGCCTTTAGATAAATAAGCAATAAATTGACAGGAAAACCTACCGATTGCACAGCAAACCAAAGAGACTTTTTTGGGACACCCCCACGCAAGGCCACACAGCTCCACATCATCAACTCGTTAGCTTCAGTAATAAATAAGGGTGCAGATAATCTGGGTTTTGCTGTATTATGATTATAAATAAGGTTTCTATATCGGTTTAATTCTGCAAAGCGCTTTAGGATTAGGGCTGACAGCCAGGACAAATCTCCCCATAGATGCCCCAACAATAGGTTTTGGTACCTTGCTATATTATGATGGGCTAGAGCAAGGAAAGAGATGCTGTGCTTTACGGGCAAACAAATCCACGAGGGGATTGCTCTGGGGAGAGGATTTCATGCACGAAGGCGCTCCTTCTCGGGGGGGCTTGAGCGAGGAGACCCCCCCCACACCGGCAGAGCTGGTGGTTTGTTTCATACTCACATCTCCCTTGTGCAACTCGGGGGCCGTGATCCGCACCGGCTCTGTCCTCTTCTTTGGCTTGGGGAGGCTCAAATCCACCCCAGCCCCGGGCAGAGCTGCAGAGGCCGAGACAGGAGGGGGCAAGTTGAGGGTAGAGGCAGCAGTCGTGGTGGTGGCAGCGTTCCTCGGGGGAGGCAGGAGGAGCCCCCCCAGCCTGGGCTGCTCCCCGCTCCCGTTGCCGCCGGCGGCCGGCTCGGGCAGGCTGACGGCCGAGGCCTGGGCCGGGCTCATGCCCGGCGGAGGGGTGCTGAAGCCCCTCATGCCAGGCGGGGGCCCCATAAGGAAAGGAGGGGGCGGCCCGCCATGGGGAGGCGGCAGCAGGGGGAAACCGCTGCCCAGCGGCTGGTGAGGCGGGGGCAGCGGGGGCATCACGGGGGCTTTGGGGGGAGGCAAGGTGGCGAAGAGCCCCCGGCCCGGGGGCTGCTGGGCTGCGGCAGGAGGAGGAGCGGCGGCCTCCTCCTCCTCGCCCGCGGCCTCCTCCGCATCGCTCTCCTCTTCGCTGCTGGCATAGGCCACCAGGGACATGGCCCCCCGAGGAGGGCGGCCCTCCGCGGGCAGGAGCCGCTACGCGAGGCCGAGGATCCGCCCTCCCGGCTAGGCCGCGCCGCCGCCGCGCCTTCGGCGACCGTAGCAGGGAGGAAGGGGAGGGTGGGGGCGAGGCTAAGCCGCCATGGCAGCCCCACCTCCGCGCAGCAACGGGGCCGCGGACTCGGAGAGGCAGCGAAGCGGCCCAGCGCCCGGCTCCGCGCCCGGCGCGCCGCGCTCCCAGATAATGGCTGCCGGCAGCGCCCCCCCCCCCACCCTTCCCCGCGCCTCAGCGCCGCCGGACTACAACTCCCGGCGTGCCCCGCGCGCCTCCCTCCCCGCCCGCCTCCCAGCGCCCCGCCGCCGCTTTGCATCACGGGAAATGTAGTCCGTGCGGCCCGCCCGGCGTGCCCACCGCTCCCGGCGTGCCCCGCGTGACCCGACATGGCGGGGGAGCCGGGGCGGAACGTGCTGAAGTGACGGGGCGGGAAGGCTCTGGGAAGCTAGGAGGGTGTGGGGGCGGTCGGTGGGAGGGGTGGGGAGGCGGTAGAGGCAGGGTTGGGCCTGGCCTAGTCAAGCTAGGCCAGGTTAGGCCGAGTCAGACCTTGCCAGGCCTAGTCAGGCCCGGCCAGGCCCCCAGGTAAAGTGCGGCCTAGCCCGGGTGGAGGCCGCGATGGGCCTCGGCCTCCCGCGAAAGCCTCTGTAGGGAAGAACCAGGGGATGTAACGAGCCCCCAGGCTTCATGGGGCCTCCCCGGGGCCCGCCGTCAGCTCCCGCCTGCCTCCGTGGGGCTGCGGGTGGGCTCCGGCCTAACCTCCCTCCCCGTGGTTACTCGTCCTTGCCGGGTGTGATGGGCCCCGGCTGCCCGGACTACAGTTCCCGGCTTCCCCGCCGCCTTCCCGCGGGCCGTTTCCCCGCCCTGCTCGCCAGGACGCTTAGTTAATCGCCAAACCCAGCCGCAGAGCCGGGGACTACAGCTCCCGGCGTGCCCGCGGTGGCCGGCGTGTCCTCGGCTGCTGTGTCACTGCAGGGGGACAGAGCGACGGGGGGCGGGCAGCTCCCTGCCAGCTGGCTGTGTCCCTTCCTGCCTATTCATCCCCGCCTGTTTGGTTTTAAGCAGGAGCTGTGCCTAGACGGTGCTGGGAGGCTCGGTGGAAGGTTTTTCTGGAGCAGGGTGGAGATGGGAGTTATCTTTTGTGGCAGCAGGGGCCCTGGCCGGGGCTCCCTCGCAGCCGCTTTATTCCTTGAGCTTTTGGCTGATTTTAGGTTTGACTCCAGTGACCTCCTTCTGGTTTGTTCTGGCCTTAATAAGAAAGGAGCTGGGCTCTGAATTTGGGCCCCCAGCGCAAAGCCTAAGGAAGTAATTTGCCAAGGTGCTGGGAAGGACTAGCATAAGCAATTAAAGCAAAATTGAAAAAAAATGAGAAGCCTATCCTGTGATGCAAAGCCCTTCATCATTTTGAATGGTGTGAAACCCAACCAATGTGCTCTGTCCCACCCCTCCTGCCCTGTTCCGGGGGATTGATGAGTGTTAAAGATAGATGTTGAGGTCTCTGGGGGCAAGAGGGAAGGGTGAATGTGGTTTTCTGTAGCTGTGACGCTTACAGGGACATTTTTTCCCCGCTTTTCACAGCTGTAAGAGCGAAGCCGAGCAACACCGGCACAAGGATGCTGAGGAGGAGGAGGAGGATGTTCCTGCGGCCGTGGGGACAGTTTGGCTGGCAGAAGGTCCTGTCTGTGTCAGCTTCCCTTTGTGGCAGCACAGAAACCCCTTTCCCTGGGGCCGCGGGTTCCCCGCCCGCCTGAAACGGCGAGCCGTTGTCTGGGCCGTGACAGAGGCCTGGGTGCAGTGACTTCTCGAGGGGGGCTGAACCCCAAACCGTGTCACGGAGGCGTTTCAGCCCCCTTCCTTCACAGCTCTGCCCAAATCGAATGGAAACCAAACCTGAAAACAGCCCCGGTGTGACGGAAACGGGGAATTTTTCACCGTCGTGTCTCCAGCGAAGCACCCCTTGGGCTGGAATCCTGGGGAGGTGTTGGGATCTCCCCAGGAGACTGGGGTTTTTTTTTTTTTTCTCCGTAAATGTCTGGGTTTGTTGCAAAAATAAGATGAAGGAGTCCCCGAGAAGCCCTGAGCGAGCAGGTTAAAGCTCCCAAAGCTCCAGCGCGAGGCAGACCTCATCCTCTGCCGAGGAAAATCGCCAATAACCCTGGCAGGGACAGGAGGGACCGAGTTTAACCTGGGCCCTGCTCTCGCTGCGCGGAAGGAGGGAGAAATCTTGTTTCCCTCGCCCTTTGTCCGTCTTTTCTGTTTAAGCTGAAGATTCCTCGGGCCTGGCCCCTCGCCCCTGGGCAGCGGGATCCTGCTTTTAGCTCTGACCCTTCTGATTATTTATTTGTGTTAACTTTGCGTCTTGTTAGGAGAAATTAAGCCAAGGAAAGCAGGCAGGGGATGGAAGGAAAAGAGCCCAGCCCGAGAACCCCAGCTGCGGGGTCAGGGTGGAGGTTTTACTCTCGCAAACGGTTTAATCTCGTGTTTTAATTTAATAGCAGGTGTTCGGTTGGGCCGGGAGGAACATCCCCGCTGGCGCCTGAGCCCCGTCACCTCCGACAAGGAAATCCCCAGCGCTCGGAGCTTCGCCCGGTTCAGTCCGAAGCTGGGACGCGTTTAGTCGCGGCGCTGGGGGCGGAAGGAGGCCGAGGTGATGATTTACTCATCTGGTGACTTACTCGCCCCCTAATTCCCCCCCGGGTCCCCTCCACAGACACGCAAAGATTTTCCTACGTGCTTAATTTTGTGCATTTTGAGTAATCCCAGTACCTCTGGCCCGGGCTCTGCAGAACGGGGTATTTCGGGGGGGGAAAAAAAAAAAAAACCACAAAACCCAGAAATGCTTTGTCTGTTCTGCTGTAGGTGAAGGGGGGAGCGCGGCCGGGGCGGCCGCTGTTGGGGCACAAAACGCTCCCGATGATTTCTTTTTATTCTTTTTAAAGGCTGGAATCCCTCTGCTGCGACGCGTGCGGCCGCAGGCGGGACGTGGCGTTTTGGGGATGCCGCTACACGGCTTTTACGTGGAGTTAGACTGGTCTTAGGCGGGTTTAGACTGGGTTTAGACTGGGTTTACCTGGGTTTATATGGGTTTACACTAGTTGTTCCTGGTTTACATGGGTTTTACATGGGTTTACTCTGGTTTTATGCAGGTCTTACACGGGTTTACACGCATTTTACATGGGTTTACACAGGTTGACCTGGGTTTACATGAGTTTAAACTGGTTTTACATGGGTTTACACTGGTTTTACATGGGTTTACACAGGTTTACCTGGTTTTGCATGGGTTTACACTGGTTTTACATGAGTTTACACTGGTTTTACGTGGGTTTACACAGGTTTACCAGGTTTTACATGGGTTTACATGGGGTATACACAGTTTTACCAGGTTTTACATGGGTTTACACTGGTTTTACATGGGTTTACACAGGTTTATCGGGTTTTACATGGGTTTACACGGGTTTTATATGGGTTTACACAGGTTTACACGGTTTTACACGGATTTATGCTGGTTTTATGTGGGTTTACACTGTTTTACATGGGTTTACATGGTTTTACGTGGGTTTACACTGTTTTACGTGGGTTTACACTGGTTTTACATGGGTTTACACTGTTTTACGTGGTTTACACTGGTTTTACATGGGTTTACACAGGTTTACATGATTTTACACAGTTTTACGTGGGTTTACACTGGTTTTACATGGTTCTACACAGTTGTTTTACAG